>NW_021637574.1:0-51768 GCF_004799145.2 Neltuma alba | reverse complement strand
AACTAACTAGCTGACTTACCGGTAATGAGTTCAACAGTCTTGTAGCCTCTTCAATGGACTCCCTCACAGCATCCACCACCACCTGAGTCTTCCTACTCACCACCCCCCAGCTCTTCTCCGGCTTCCCTCCTCCTCTCTCCACCGCCTCCACTAGCCGACTGAACTCCGCCACCATCAACACCTCCTGAGCCTCCTCACTTTCAACCTTATGCTGATTCGGCTCCGAGCACCACCTCTTATCGCCCTGCTTCGCGAAGTCCACCTGCGACGCCTCCCAGAAGGACCCGTACCCGAAGTTCTCGTCGAACGGGACGATGAAGTCGTGGAGCCGAAGGCAGCCTTTGGTGCCCAGAGCCGTGAGGTCAAAGCTTAGGTAGGAGAGGAAGGAACAGTGGAAGGTGGCTAGTCTGCCGTCGGCCCAGTGCAAGGAGGCGCCGCATGAGAGGATGACTCCGGCGTCGTTGTGGACGGTGCCGGGGAGTGCGAGGACGGAGGTTGGGAGCTGGAAGTCGACGGCCCAAAGGATAGCCCGGATGCAATACCAACCGACGTCGCCTAGGGCTCCGAGGCCATCCAGCTCGGGCTTCACTCTGATGTTGTGAGTCAGAAATTGTGGACCAGGATTGTACGCCACGCAGCTGTGAACCTGTTGAACACAAACATCTCATAATTTTGCTCTCGCATGTATTAGCTTTGCTTGTTATCTTTTTGGGAAAAAAAAATACTATCTGATCTTTAATATGACTAACTTGGAGAGACTAAGAAAAACTATTCCTCTAATCCTTAATATAGGACTTAATGTTGAGTTGATTTTGACCTTAAATATAAGACTATTTCTTATATTTATCAATTTTCTCTAAATTACCTCTGAATACTCCTTCAATATAATCAAGTAGAAGAGAGAGATGGATATTAAGGAAGATGATTATATGTTTTTAAAAAAAAACATGTCATATTTCTTATAATTAACTAACTTATTTAACTTTCTTAATCTAATCAAATTAGTTAATTAGATTTTATATTAAGGATCAGAAGAGTACATTATAATTCAATTACAGCATATGTTACATGATTTTGAAATATTTAAATGTATTATTAGATTATATATCAGTTTATAGGTCAGGTAAATTAGTTTGAAAAAAAATGATAAATATAAAAATTTAAATTAATTTATTTAAAATTTTTAATCTTTCTAAATTAATCAATTAAATTTTATATTAAAGTAATTTGTTCAGTTTTCTTGATCTCCTAAATTTATCTATTTAGCTTGTTGTGAATGTGGGTTACTCGAACAAATTTCGGCCTTCGGCCCAAATTAATAGTTGGACTTTTCGAAAGTGGGCCAGAAAATGTGGATATTTTTTTAGCCTAAAGAAATGGTGGATATAAATTATTATGAAAAACACAAATTTCAAAGAGATTAATGGGTACTTGATGGATTTGTTTCCGACTATATTCGGATCAAACTTGGTCTATCAGTTCTTTGAAAAAAAAAGGGTAGAAAGTTGGGAATAGATATATCACACACACACACACACAATTCAAGAAAGAGGCACCAAAATATTTAAACTTACAATTCTCATGCCTATATAGAACAAGTGTCGGGTCTAATGAAGAGGCACAAATACTCAAATTTTGATTTCCAACTTTTAATTCCAACCAACATCAGATATGAGAATATTCATATTTCATATTAAATTAAATACTATATCTGATTCTTAATATAAAATTAAAGATTTACTTTGTAATTCAGTTTCTTAATTAATAAAGTGAATCTTACATTAAAAATGGAGATAGTATCTAATAAACCAACATTATCAAAATTAAATCAAGAAAACTTTATGAAGGATCATGGATCGAAAGTAAATATAAATAATAGAAAAAAAATGAATGAAAAGATGATAATATACAAGACGCATGCGCGCCCACTTCTAGTATTATTATATTCATTTTTTAAATAAAAAAGTAGGCATATGTTCAAACTTGTCTTTGGATTGAGATTTAGGGTTAAGATGTATCCAGTACCCCGAAATATTTTGTCAGATGCATCCAATAGCTTAAAGTATTTTGTGTGCATCCAGTACCCTGAAATATTTTTTTATGTGCATCTAGCACCGTCAAGTATTTTTTTGGTGCATCCAGCATCTCAAAGTTTTTTTTTTGGTGCATCCAGCACCCAAAAATATTTTTGGTGCATCCAGCACCCAGACAAAAAAAATACTTCAAGGTACTGGGTGCCCCTAAAAAATACTTTAGGATATTGGATGCATCACAAAATACTTTAGGGTACTGGTTGCACCTGAAAAAATATTCAGGATGTTGGATGCACCTTAACCCTTGAGATTTATTTTATTGAGTCATACGTATACCAATCTTATTTTTATTCGGGTGGGCTTCACTTTATGGTGTCATCTCCTTGTATTAAGGAAACTATGTCCTAGTCATTTGTTAAGTTCACCGATATTTTAATTTTCTGTGGGGCAACATTTATATATTTTAATGTAAACAAAATGGTATTTTCACGACATTTGGACACAGCGATCCAGTTATCAATATCGCACCATAAAGATAAACTTTGCTAGTACTAGTAACGCACTCAAAAGATTATAATAAACATTCACATCCTAAATGGATATACGTTGTCATTCAGAAGAGTTTCTCACGTAAGAGCATTAATTAGATAGATAGAATTTTTTTTTTATTCTTATTAAAAAGAGTATTAAATGCTACTATATTTCCTTTCCCCTGTTCCCCCTCTTTTTACCTTTACTATATATTTAATAGGGATAGAATTAGAAATGAAACATTAAAAAAAAGTATAATTAATAAATAAAGAATTAAAACCTCTTTATACAAGTAACAAATAATAAGGACCAGAGTGGTATCATATTAAAAGAAAGTGCCTTAGTTTCAGGGTTTAATTAAAAAATAATATTACCTCTAATACTTAATATATAAGAATCGGGTAACTAATTTGTAGATATCAAAGAAAGAAAAAAAATTATGTCAAATTTTATATACATCATATCAAGTTTTCCAACCACACATAGCCATGTTTTGTTTTTTTGTTTTATATGGATTATAATTAAATAATCTTAAATTTTAACATTTAAAAATAGAATATATGATCATGTGTGATTAGAGAGCTCATAAATATTGTCGAAAAAGAAATTATTTAACTTAGTTATTTATAACAAATATATATTAGTTTTCCTATAATACCCTTTCTAATAATATGTATTGTAACTCTTTTACCATAGGCAATCAATAAATTAAATTTGGTAGACAAAATAAATTCACCAAAGCGAATTCTCCTTCAAATTTTATACTTAGAACTACATACATACTAAATCTTATATTTAGAAGCACATACATATATGTGTTCACACCTTTAGGGGGGAAATATGAAGTCAGTCCGCATAACACACTAATATGGAAAAAAAAAATTGTACTTATACGTATATATTGATGCTACGTGTGATCTTAATATAAGTACTAGTTGACTAATTTGAGTAGACTAAAAAGTTTATTAAGTTAGTTATTTGTAATAAATAGGTATTATCTTTACTAGAATACGCTTACTAATCATATGTATTAACTAGAACTACCATTTTTAGCTCAAAAAAAAAACAAGAACTATCATTTAATGAAATCTTTAACATGTGCAGCTATTATAAGGACTATTTAAAAAAAAGATAAATATGAGAAATAAAATAGATTAGGGTTCTAAATTTAGGATCAAATTGAATGTTAAACTAGCTTTATATTAATGACCGGAAGTAATATAATACACTATGATGCCATTTTGTTAGATAAATGAGCGATAAGGAAGTAGACATATCTTGAGCTATAAGCTCAACAGAAAAGAGATCAGACATTTAAGCCTTTTATCTGGAGGCATGTCTGGGTGTTCATTTTATACACCGCACTGGCGCTTATACCTATGTCTTGTAAATTTGTCTCAAACAAAAAGAGGTTAATTATTTGATTGGTTTATCATAAATATATTTCACGTGTTATATTATATATATTGTTTGGATAACTCGTTCATTATTAAATATTATATATGTGTGGGACGTTAAGTTCTGGCCTAATGTTTTCAATTACATCATTAGTTTTTTGTGGGATTAAAAAACATGTCTAATGTTTTCTAAAGCACTGACAATCAAATAAACAGAAAAAAGGTATGCTATGATATTCTAGATTAATAAGTATGACCGTGTTATTCTTTGTCAGAAAATGTATCCTCTAATTCATATTAGCGAGGGTGATTCTCGGTGAGTTAAATAAAATAAGGTTCATGGTCAACTTATTTCGGCCTAAAATGATTTTTTTTTCTTTCGACAAATCACATGATGTTTTGTATTATTGATTAATTTAAATTTTAGTTGAATTTGAGCCTAATTGACTGTATTTTCCCGGAGTTACAAACTCGAGAATTTATTTTAGGGTATTGAGACTTAAGACAAGTTTTATGCTCCCCTCAAAACAATGCAGTGACATTATTTCATCCAATGAAAGTTTTATAGCTCCCAAGGCACAGCCATATGAGCATATGACTCTTGAATTAGCTGCCTTTAGTGCTCATTGAAACATTTAAAATTTTTAGTATGTAATTTTTTCAATGATACGATTAAAAAATTATTTTTATTTTAAATTTATATCTATTAAAATAACAAAATTATTTTAAATATAAAAAAATAAACTGAATCTGGATGATCAAAATCAATGTAAATGATCTGAATTAAGGTAAGCACCTCATGGATGTGCTCTCCTTAAACCAGATTATGCAAATTAAATCTAATTTCAAATATATTGCTCAATTCCTTAAAAAAAATTGAACTGCTTAGCCAAATAAATTTTAGACGTTCGTGTCAAAACGTGAAGAAGTTCATAGAGGATCTGTGTGTGTATGCTTAATTTGTGTGTGTCAATCTGAACCAAATCCTTGAAACTCCCAAATTTAGGTTATCCAAGCTACCAAGCTACCTTAATAAAGCAGAAAATCTGGGTCAACTTTCAATCTCAGCACACGCCTTAATTTAGTTTTTCCTATTTATCTCCGTTTCCCATGAATCCCTAAACTTACAATTCAAATTTTGTCTTTCTTTCTTTGTCTGTCTTACCTTCTTCTTACGAACTTGACATGTTCTTGCATTAAATTTCGCGGTGCATCAATCCAACTCACTCCCAACAAATAAAAACAAGAAGGAAAAATCAACAAACAAACGAACCAAAAAAGAAAAGAACCCTAGAACAAGAAAATCCAACTCATATGTAATGAATATGGATCAAGAAAGAAACAGATCAAAATCGTATTAATTACTGTTTGAAGGAAGCTTACCAATTGAAGTTGACCAAAACGCTGCGTATCAGACAGAACCTCCTTCATCTTCTGCGTTCTTGGATGGTGCATCCACATGGTGCCGTCCATGAACTGTACGCCGTTAGCCTCGCAGGCTTCCAGAATCCGGTCGATCTCCGACACGTTCATCGCCACCGGCTTCTCCAGCAGCACGTGTTTCCGCTTCTCCGCCGCCATCACCGCCCACTTCACATGCAGCGCCGTTGGAAGTGGCACGTACACCGCGTCCACCTCACCATCCTCCAACACTTCCTCATAGCTTCCGTACACCCTCACCGTCTCCGGCAACCCGTTATCGCCGGCGAATTTCGAAGCCTTCTCCACCGAACGACTCCCTATGGCCACCAGTGTCGCGTTTGGGGCTCGGCTTATGGCTTTGCAAAGCTTGATGGCGATTTGAGCGCAACCGATAATACCAAAACGCACCGTCGTCTGATCATTCGCCATCTTCAATCAGCGAGTAGTGTGAGATATGAAAGGGATGAAGAACTTGGAAGGCCTCTTATTAGTGATTGGAAAGCTAAGCTCAATTAGCGTTAGTTGTACTGTATTAAAGTATTAACTGATAATTACAGGTGGCTGGATCCCAAAACGTGGTTTTTATTATATCATATTGACCTAGCATTTAATTGGGGTACCTTTCATTTTTTCCGAAGAAAAATTGCTAAAAAAACCCCCTCTTAAAATATTTATTGCTCAAAAGTATCTCACTAAAATTTGTTTAAGGACTCATATGTGTAACTCAACTTTTGCCAATGCAATTTTTCTGCAGTTGTGGGCAACTCATATTTAACTATGTATAAAATAAAAGATTTTGCACATAACTAAATATATCTTGCACACAACTGAAAAAAAAAAAAATTTGTAACATCTAAGATGAGCTGCATCCATTTTAATTCAAGCCCTTTAAAGCAAAAAGGAAAACTCTTAAATAGGGACCTTTCGGTAATTTTTCCTCTTCTTTATTTAATTGCGCAGATACACATGTGTTGCTTTCAAGAAAATATATGTTTTTAATTTGCATAGTTTATGCGTATGCTTCTGTTTCATGAATTGTCTTTTTGGGCTTTAATAATGCAAATGGAAGAAATAAATCCTTTAAGAAATTAGTAATTATTGAGCATGGAACAGTAAGCAATTAGCTGGCCCAAAAAGGAAAAAAAACAGTAAGAAATTACTTAACCATGGTTGACTTATTCAAAAATAATAGTTTTTTTAAAAATTATGTATACGAATTATTTAATTAATTAGAAGCAAAAGCTTCTAGAATATCCATATATTATACTCATACAACAGCCATTAAAGCAAGTCCATTTGGGAGCGGCAATAGTTTAATTTAATAGTAATCTTGTGGATGAGGACCCAGACTCCACCATCTTTAACGTACATAAGCGAAAAGAAATCATTTTTGGTATAAAAAAAAATTATATTTCGGGATCTGTTTATATCCTTTAATGTAATTTTCATCCAGTTCGGATCGTCAGATATAATTTTTCAAATCCTTCCATTAATATTATACTACCTCTACTAATATAAAAATTTGATAACTATTTTGAAGATATTAAGAAAATTAGTTAAATTGATTATTTGTAACATATATTTAATGTCTTCCTAACTTATTTTCTATAATAATTATGTGTATTGGAATTATTCTTGATGGGAGCCCTTTACATTCAATAAGGATATTTGATTAAAAAAATTATAATTTAGAAGTAAAATGAATTGAATATTAATCTGGTCTCCATTATATCTTACATTAATAATCGTAGCTAATATTTATATATGAAACAGGTCAGATATGATAGCTAATTACAGAGGGGGTCTCAGTCTCACTCTTCAGGCCAGAAGTTTAATTTCTTACCATTATCAAAACAATCGTCGAAGTTGGAAAAATATTTTTTTATACTAAATTTGTATTATTTTATTGCAAGATATGATGAGTATCCTTTAATTAATACGAGAATAATTAATCAGGTAAGCCAATATAATCAATACTACGTCATATTAGAAAATTTCTTCCACATAATTTATTTATACAAGATGAGCACGTATTTAGGTCAAAGTTATTGCGATAGATAATTAACTAATTACGTGTTTACCCCTCGCTTGGTTCAATTAGGCAATTTCATGAGAAGATAACATTTTCATGAAGTTAATATATATATATATATATATTTATATGTATAAGTTGCTTAGTTAATTTTGTACTTTTTGCGAAGTTACAATTATATTCTTTTTAGAAATAATATTATTTTTTTATTTGCGAAGCAAAATATTAGGTAAGTAGAACTTACCAATTTTTATCAGAAAGTTATTTCCCTATTCATAAATTAAAGGAAGTCCAAGGCTCAATTTTTCAAGTAGAAGTCGAGCCTTTTAACGATCTAAACAAGATGTATTTCACTACTTTTTGAAAAGTCCAACTTCCAGTTCTTATGCGAAGGGGACTTAGAATGTAGAGTTAAGTTTCTCATTAAAAAAAAAAAAAAAGAGTTAGGTGTTAAACATCAATATATCTATATATAAAAAACAGATATATGTATAACATCTTAATAAGGATAGGTCAACACATATTGCTATAATAATAAGGTCAAGAGTGAATGAGTTAAATACTTGATTCCTTCACCAAAGATAAGGGTTCATATCGTAAATTGAAAAAAAAAAAAACAGAGTTACTTTCGAATTGAACTTGATAACGCTAAATTCTGACACAGGTATGTATTGGATAACATATATACACATACACATATACATGTATATGTATGCATATATGTATGTGTAAAAAGATGTGAGTGGGTGTGTGGATTTATGTGTCTTTTACTTGATAACGGCAAGCCCCAGATTTCGGTGACCATTCCTAAACAAAAATCCCAGCATGCTGCAGCACGAAGCACAAGATTTCTGATATTTTATTTGTTTCAAGATTGTCATGACACACCTCTTTAATTCCTCTTTTTTCAAAATAAATTTTTTTATCGTACTGCACTAAATTTTCTAAACAATTCTATACTTTAATGAATGTGACAAATAATATATTATATATATAGGTTTTTTATTATAAAGGAAGGTATAGATAGTGCAAGACAACATGGTATGGGTTATTAAAGTGATGAGGATTATTCTTACTAAAAAATTTAGGAGATTTTTTTGTTGGGTGAAAAAAGAGAGTTAGGAGCTAATATCATTTGTTATTTATTGTCATTGATATATCTATTGAAAGTTTTAGGTTAATTTATGATTAATTTCTCAAATACTTAGAGGATTTTGTTCTGAATATTATAATATCATGTGATGTCTTAGATTTTTAAGAATTACGTCTGGTGATTTACTTTTGCCTTTCAATATAGATAGAAGACAATTTTCAATAATGTTATTTTTTGTCATCACCGTCAACAAAAGTCAATTTCAAAACTTGTTTAGTATACAATTATATCTTTTACTATTGGTTTACACGTCAACATGTGTATGTGATAATCTTCTGCGTGTTTACCCGAAAGAAGGTTTAAAAAGATCAATTTTAGATGCTGATGGCCACCCACAAAACATCTTATAAAATGTTTATAAAAAAAATATTTTATATAGTTTAATCTCTAAAACAAATCGTACCATTAAAAAAAATGATAAAGTGCTTAAATATTCCAAAATATCTATGAAGAAGTACTCTGAAAGTGTTTTTTTTTTTTTGCTCTTATATACTATAAAGGTTTTATATTTCATAATATTGTTGCTTTGAACTATTAATCGCTGTTAAGTTTGACCATTAAAAATACTGGTCAAATCGCATAATTAAATAATCAAATTTAATGACAAATAACGGTCAGGACATTTTTGTTATGAAAATAAACTTCTATAGAGCAAGAAAAATTTTTAGGTGTTAAGTGCTTCTTCATGAATACTTCCGAAATATTTAAGTATTTATCCCTTTAAAAATTTGAATCTATTTAAATTTAATTTTAGCTTTAGTTGTACCATATATATAAAACTCGTTGTCAAAAGCAACCTCCGCTAATGTTATCTTTCTTTGCCGCCTTTCATAAGCCCTTTTGCTTCATTCAAGGAGCCTCGTGTGTGCCTCTCAATAATATAATATTTACATTATAAAATAGATTTTATATTTAAGCCCAGAGGATTATAATATAACATAAGACTATATGCTGGCGAAAAAAAAAAAAGACTACACACACAATACATCATTGACCTAGGGTATGCATTCTTCTTCTAGAGAACCAATATGTAGCTATAAGACAAATTTGAAATCAATTGTCGCCTTTTAAATCCACTTGATCAGATTTTATATTCTTCATGATCATTGCACTGCTTTTCTCCCATTAGCATTTATGAATTTCTTAATATATAATTATAATTATCTCATCATATTATTGATAAAATTAGACATGTTTTTAAGACTTATAAATAACATGGTTTTATAGAAATTTATATTTTATATTTATATATAACTTCGACTAAATTGTATATCAAGACGAAAATTGGGGATAAATCCCTATTTGACAAGTTAGTTGTAGAATGGGACCTGACCTTAAATGACAATAAGTTTGAGAGTAAAAAGACCAAATAACTCGAGTTGCATATCCTTAATCTCGAGTTGCACATGCTTGATACTAATTGCATATTGCATATACCTAGTTGCATATGAAACCTAATTGCATATCATTGATTTTAATTGCACATTGTGATCCCTAGTTGCATATGCTAGATTCTAAGCATATTACATATGCCTAGATACATACATGACCTAATTGCATATCACTCATCAAAATTGCATATCCTTAAACCCTAGTTGCATATGTTTGATCCTAATTGTATATTACAATGCCTAGTTGCATATAGGACCTAATTGCATATCCATGATCCCGAGTTGTATATGCTTGATCCTAATTACATATTGAGGATGCCTAGCTACATATAGGACCTAATTGCATGTCCATGATCCTGAGTTGCATATGCTTGATCCTAATTACATATTAAGGATGCCTAGTTGCATATAGGACCTAATTATATATCACTAATCCTAATTGCATATATTTGATTCTAGTTATACATTGAAGATGTTTAGTTACATATATATAGGATCTAATTATATATTACTGATCCTAATTACATATCATTAATCTCCAGTTGTATATGTTTGTTCCTGATTGCATATTGCGTATGCATAGATATATATAAGACCTAATTGTATATCACTGATCCTAATTGTATATCCTTGATCTTTAATTGCATATGCTTGATCCCAATTGTATTTCATTAAGGGTATTGTGGTAATGTTATTTCCCTTTTTAATTCTCTAAAAAGACCTCAAAAGTTCAGGTCCCACTCTACAATTAACTTTTCAAATAGGAATTTATTCCAATTTTTCCTATATCAAGAAGAGCTTACCGATATTTTATTGATTTTTGACATAAGTAACACCTCTTTTTGCTCTTCAATTTTGAGTGGGGAATCACAACTTTGCTTTTGTAATCTTGAGGTGGTAGTAGTATTTTCTTTTTATAGGCACAAATATATTCTAATTTGAGGCAATTCTGTTTGACTCTTCTAGCAGAAATTTGAATTTTGATTTATGTGCCACATCTTGAGTTAATATTTTTACAAAATAAATAAATTTATAACAAAAATAAATAAATAAATAACTTTAGGGCTCATATATGATTTTTGCACTAGATTGACAAGCATGACTAAGTTAATATGCATTTCGCATGGATTATTTCTTAATAATAATATTATTTAAATTCAATTATAATTTATTAATATTGAAACACATAAAATGGATACAAGCTCCAAAATTGGGGGGCTTATGTATTTTAAAAGTAAGGGATACATACTTCCATTTTTTTTAAATAAGAAATAGAGCTGGTGCTAACAGCCAGAGTGACTTGTTATCCTGCAAGTATTCGTGGATATTTCGATGACTAGTAGTGTGTCATTTTTTTTATGTTGGGTAAAATGTATTGTACTTATATATACAGAAAGAATAAGATAGGATATTATCGTTTTTTTTAATAGAAGTTAGGTGAGCTGGGATCTGGGACTCACTATGGTCAAATTATATCTTTTAGCTTGAAGAGTATTTATAGAAATATTTACAACTTATCCATCAATAATGTCATAATATCTGTAGTGGGATTCAAATTTACAACATTGTAGTTATGAGACAATTTCTTACTGAACTAATTCTTGTTGGCAGATAGGATATTATTGTTATTTATTCCATTTGTACTAACATTAAATGTGGGAGATGTGCTCGCATTTAATACTCAATAGTGTTTCCAACAAAATTGTTTCCAATGAGAAGATACCCATACTTAGCCCCAAAAAAAAAAAGACATAACACTCACCCTAATTCCTAATATAAAGGCTATTTAATTAATTTAGATAGATTGAGAAAATAAAATAAATGTGTTAATTTGAATAAATATGATTTAATCTCTCTAAAATATCTTTATATAATATTGTATTATACATAAGTTTATAAATCATGCAAGTTAATTTAAGAAAACATAATAAATATAGGAGATAATAGAATGAATTGAAATCTTATATGTTTAACTAAACCCATCTTTTAATTATCTCTTATATCAGGAATTGACTTAATATTATGCCTAAAATAAGGAAGTTATATGACGTATCAAACATACTGAATTAACTTTGGATGATCCTAGCTAGCTCTTTAGATCATCGTTACATCTTCTATCTGAAAGGCGTTCTGCAGAGTTCGTTCTTCTTCTGCTTATTGTTTTGTTTTGGTTTTTCAGCAAGTGTCGTGTGTGGAGTCTGTTGGTTTTGCTTGGTGGTTTCTTCTTCATCAGTTTCCAATTGAAACTTCCATCGCGTGCCCCTAATCACTTTCAGTATTGCAAGAATCATTTTCTATTTTCACAAGTCTGAAATAATAATAGGCATATTGATGCTTCTAAGTTGCAGGACAAAATGCATTCTCAGTTGAAATATAGACACAGAAGAATGGTTCCAAGTTAAGGTTTGCTCGTTTGCTCTGTTTCTCTTTTCTTCTGTTAGTGTGCTTTATTTTGTACGTTTTGGTTTTTGGTTCCTGATGAAGATGGGTTGTATCTTGGATGCTTTGTCTACTTTGGCTCTTATGCATCCTCCTTTCCTCAAATGGGTTCTAGTCTTGGTCTTTTTTGAGGAGGTTTGTTATGTCACTTTTCATCATTTTGGATAATATATTTTGACTTAGTATTAAAAAAAACTCAACAAGAAAGAAATACATGTTCAAATCTCAAAAAGTGAACTTGTTAGGAGATGTCAAACCTCTTTGCGTTCTAAGTCTTGAAAACAATTACCCTTGATCAAATCAAAATCATCAACAAAAAGAAACTCCAGGCATTATCATATGGTCTATAGCCCAGCATTCTATTGGGCCCACATTTTCCCCGACATTGGGCCCAAATCGATAAAAATCCATTTGCATTTGCCAGTGGAATGTGCACGTAAAATGTAAATAACTAAAAAAAACATTGTTTAGAGTCATCAGCCAGCGAGCATTGCACCATTTAAATAAATAGGGATAATTAATTCGCAAGTCCTTATAGTTTCAACGAATTTTGAATTAGGTCCTTATAGTTTTTTTTCTTTTTATCAGATCCTTTATACTTTCACTTGTTTTTAATTAGGTCCTTGTATTTATTTTCTTTTTATCAAATCCTTATAAGTTCATTTTATTTTTAATTAAGTCCCTGAATTTTTTATTCTTTATTTTATAAATTCTAATAGTATTATTATATAAACATAAAATAGTATATATTATTTAATATTAGTTTATAAACAATAATATTCTAAAGATATTGAATTATTATAATGATTTTAAATTTTTCAGCAAAAAAATTAATTGTTCCTGAATTAATTAATTCTATTATTTTTTATTACATAATTATTAATTTAATTTACTTATTAATATTTTATATTTTATTATTAATCTATTTAATTAAGCTTATATTTAATTAATAAATAAAAATTAAAACTACATGGACCTGATTAAAAATTTAATGAAATTATAAGGACTTAATTAAAAGAAAAATAAATACAAGGACCTAATTAAAAAAGTAAAAGTATAAGGATCTAATAAAAAGAAAAAAAACTATAGGGACCTGATTCAAAATTGGTTGAAACTATAAGGACTTACGGATTAATTAACCCAAATAAATATTGTGTTAATATATTTGAACCACAACCTTACTTGTATAAAAACCTTCTTAGTAGTTACATTATTTTGTTATCTTATATGATTGATAAAATAACTTTCGTTCATCATAAATTATTTTAGATGACACACCTACATTATTTAACTCTATGAAACACTAACTTATTCATGGGGATTGCATATTTTTGTTTTCAAGGCCATGAAAACAAAATCTATTCAATTGTTTAATCAAGAAGTCGTTATTAATAATAAAAGAGATTTCCACTTATATCTCATGCCCTAAATAATTCAATCATGATGAAATAGGAGTTGAAGGAGATTTTGATGATTATTTTAAACTCAATTGCTTCTATCTTATTACTTCTTAATATAAAACTTGAAAGTATATTCAATATCAATTATCAAATGTCAAAATTTAATCACATGAATAATTGAATAAGTAAATTAAGAAAATAGCTACTCATTCACAAGCAAAAAAATTAACTACTAAATATAATTAAAGAATCTAGATAATTAAGTATGATCACACACTACAAAAAAACATGCTTTTATGATCACACACTCCAAAAAAACATGTTTTTAGCGACGGAATTTCTTATTTAGTGACGAAATTAGCGACAAATTAGCAACGGAAAATTCCGTTGCAAATTAGTGACGAAAAAATTTCGTCGCTAACCCGATTTTTTTTAAAAAAAAGTTTTTTAAATGTCACGTGGCACCTCTACTAATTGCCACGTCATCACTAGGGACCACCTCCATGTGTGCTGCCACCTCACATCTGCGTGCCACGTGTCACCACCATATAATTCCCTACTCAAAGTGACTTCTCCATGGCTTGAACCCAAAGACTTCCTCTGTGCAGGCGTGCAGCTTTACCAGTTGAACTGCAATGAATCTGTTAACTTATTATTAAAATTAAATATATAATATTATTCTACACAAACAATTATATATACATATATATTATTAAAAACTAAAAATATATTATATGATAATTTTAATCATAACTATTTTAATGAAAAATAATTTTTAAATATTTGTTTTACTATTTTTTTATAATGTTTTATTTTTTAAAAAAATATTTTAAATATAATTTTAATTTCTAACGACACTAATTTTGAATTTTAAATCATAAATAATTTTTTATAAATATTTTTAAAATTTATTTTTTAATTAACATTGATAAGATATACAATTTAATTGTATGTGTATTATATTACATTATATTATATCATTTATATGTATTTTATATATTTGAAGAAAATCATTTACAATTAGTCAAAAAATCTTGTTATTCAAAAAATAACTACTATAATAAAATCTAATAAATTATTCTATATAAAAGATTAAATGATTTGAATAGATTATGATAAACAGTATTCTCCTACTTGTATATATATCCTATGTAATTTATTTTCTTAAAATTCTTTATATGTACTATTTGTTTTTGTATTGAAGACCAAAATCAATCTATATCATGGGTATTAATTATATCATGATTAAATTTTATTGTTTAATGATTGAAATTCAAAATTCACATCAATATTAGTTTGCATTCATATAAATTCATTTTTTGGTTTTGAATTTCTATCATATATTATATATTTCAATATATTTTACATATGATAAAATTATTTCTTTCTTATATCAGTTTGTATAAGAAAGTTATTAATATTCTTATTATATTTTTTAATTATTATTAATAATCAAAAGGAATTTATTTTAACAAAATATAAACAAGTTTTCTAAGAAATTGTCTTTCTATTTTCAGTGTATACATAATGATGACATGAATGATGACAATATCTTCATTAACACCAACTCCATAAATATATCAATTTATTTTATAATTAAAAATGTTTTTAAATCATTATATTCTTAATCGATATTATATAAATGTTTGTAAGATTATAATTTAAAATAACAATATTTAAAATTAGTGACGGATTAGCGACGGAATAGAATTAGCGACGAAAATTTCTGACAGAAAAAATTCCGTCGCTAAATATTTATTGACGGATTTTCTGACGGATTAGCAACGGAAAAAAATTAGCGACTGAATTTCCTTCGCAATTACATCAGAAATTAGCGGTGGAATTTTTTTCCATCGTTAATTAGCTGTTTTTTGTAGTGACAACAACATGCTACACAAAATCTAGGAATTAAATGTTAATAACATCTTTTTTATACTTATAAAATAAACTAATCTTATGCAAATGTTACAAGTAACATTTTAACTGTGTGACACTGACAAGCAATCCCAAAATAATAATAAACGTTGTGTAGTCATTTTTTTATTTAAAAAAAAAGCACCAAGTATGCATTGTAATAATCTGTTTCATTATTAAAGTCATGAAAATACCAATAGGGTTTTAGTCTAGTAGAAGGGGTTAATCCCTCGTAACGTAATCAACTATAGTTGAAATTCCCCTCAAGAGAGATGTCCATATTTAGTGCTTAACATTATCTCAAATAGAATTGTGTACCAAAAAATAATCCTGAATATATATCCCCTTAGTGTCGCGGGGCAAATGTTCTAATATTTATGCCAGTAAGGCACTAACACCACAGATCACAACCCAAAGTTATAAAGAATGCATTTATTTAGTTATTAATGTATATATCGATATATCACTAATCAGTAATAATCTCTCCACAAACTCAAAATTATCCATTCTGCCTGTGCTTGTCTATAGCTTCTACTGCTAAAACACTAACATCCTCACTGGTCTATGTGTCAATCTTGACCCATACCCACACCAATTTCAGGGAAGGGAATAAAGAAGTGGAGGGAAGTGAACGGTAAGTAAACCGAAGGGATTCTTTTCCTCCAATTACACAAGTACTGATGAATGCATATAAGAGATATAGAGGAACGAACTAAGTTAGATAGATATTAATTTTAGTTTGGTGATTAGTGTCCTTGGCTCATTTCATCACTTTGCTATGCGCTAATGAATGATTCAGGCAACCTGGATAATACACACACTACCTCTAGTTCTAAATATGAAATCTAGATTTAGATTTAGTTTGGTGAATAGTGTAAATTGAATTATAAACTAAATTTTATATTTAGAACCGGAAGTAGTATGTATATATATAATATACTACTATAAATCATGCGCTTCATAAACTATGAATAGTTTGATGTTTCATCTTCAGTTTTGGTTAAAAGGTGGGGAAATTGCTATGAAGTTCTAAGTAAGAAACATAATTATTAAAAAGTTCTTATGACGTCAACAGACCAGTCTACAATAATAAGTTTAATTTCATAATAATAAATAGCAACTATTCACCTGCTATTAGAATTTATTAATAATTATTTTTTTCTTTGGAATTTCGTTATAATTCTTGCTAAGAGGTCATCCAAAGTCATCTCTTTTGTCACAGATGGTCGATGCGGAGCTTCACTTTCCCATCATAGCTGCCACCAACAAAGTCCAAGTGGTAAAGCACAGCCAAAATAGCGATATTGCAGAGTAAAACGAAGACAGGTCCGAAGATCCAAAGCAAGAGAGGCAGAGCCGAATAGAAAAGCCTATTGCCCACTGTGTTCAGCACAGTGCCCTTCTCCAACAGTTGAGTCAAGTATTGTGGGGTCACCACGGAGGCCGCAACGACGTCGTCTCCTGCCGGCGGCGGAGTGCATATGAGGGTGCTCAGTTGGCTGAAGGATCTGAGGGAGAGACAGTGGCAGAAGAAGCAGAATATGAAGAAGGCGAGGATAGTTACGTACTTAAGGGACACCAAGAACTCGCTGTAATCGCCTCCGTAGACGGCGTCGTTTAGAGGCTTCTTGACGCTGTAAATGCTGCTTATCACGGTCGCTAGACCTGCAGATAGGACGATGGAGGTGGTGGCCATAAGAGCGCACCCCATCATCAGATTCCGAAGGCACAGAACTGCCAATACGTTCTTCTTATCTAAATCCTGCTCACGCATCATTACCAAAATTATTCATTTATATTTATAAAAACACAAGTTTGATTTTTGTTAAAAAAATAATTGCCAATAAGTTAACTAATTTACATAGATTCTTTTCTTTAATTATATTATATTAATTTAATTAAAATCGGTGACACTATTGAAGCTCCAATCATTGTTTTGGGCACATTTTTACTCGGGCGCCTACAAGAACTCAATCTTTGTTTCACACATCAAGCTAATACAACCTCGAGTCCTTGATATAAAATTAGTTTGTAGTTCAAATTATATTAAAAATCAGAGGTAGTAATTAATTATTCTGACAGATAATAGTAGCCTAGAAATTAGTATACGATTGCTACAATACGTCATTTACTCAAACCTTTAAGAATAATTAGGCACAAAAAAAAACCTGAGAAGAACTAGAATTAGAAAACAAAAATGGCAATCAGTATGAATAAGCAGCAATACATATAAATGCCAAAGAAAGGTGCAATATATATAAGTAATATGTTATTTGGACTTATAATTAACTAAGTGGTTTTAAACTACGGAATAAAGAGATGATTGTGATTACCTTCAAGATGGAAGGAACCCAGATCCGTCGGATACGAGAATTGATTCCAAATGTGGTGATCAAAGGTTGTGTTCGAACCTTATGCCATAGCCAAACATAATAAGTAATTGTAATTACAAATCCTAAAGGCACCAGAATCTCATCCAGATAATACTTCTTCCACCCCATTCCTTCTTCTTAACTTCTTTTGCTTTGATTCTTCAAGAATTATGTTTCATCAGTTTTGGGACTCAGCACTTGGTATGTATTTATAGTGCCAAAAAGAAGGGACAAAATTTTTCTGGAAGATTATTCCTTGAATAGGGTTTTGATTCTTATTTTGTCCTTGCATATCCACCCCCACTTTTAAGGGCTTTAAAAGACACCACGCTTGCCAAGCTTTGGGCATTAATATGCCAAGCTTTTTAATATGCCACTTTTTATTTAATTTTTTAAATTCTTAGGCAGCTAGCATTGCATAACTTTAAAACCTGGGTGACGCTGTATAATTAAAGCAAAAACTTTACAAGCCCCTCAATGCATGAATAGAATATAGAATAGATAATGTTCATGAACTAATATTAAGTTTCATAATGATTCGTTGAAACTAATTAAATTGAACTGTTGAGTATATACACAGAAGGTACATTTAATCCAATTTTTATATTCCCTTCTTTCTTTCTGGGACCTGGCCAGATAACTAAGACGTGGGATAAAACTTTCCAAGCAAATCTATGATTCACATTGTAATGGCGACAAATGGAAATTTATTGTTTTGTGTCATACTTGAATATTTTGCTATGATTATGCACAAATTTTTCTTTATAGAGTTTGGGTAAATTATATTGTTTGACTTTTTAAGTAACACGATTTATAAAATTTAAGATGTGTGTCGTCTTTTTAAATTTTAATATGGAATGTACTATTAAGGGAATGCAAAACTATAGAATGGAAGAAACATCCGCATTAACCACAAAAAATGGATATTATAATTCATAAGCTTCAGTGAAGAATCCGATTTTGTGTTGATAATATTTTGGATAAGTCACAAAAAGCAACTAAAGCAAAATGACTGTCATGATTGAATTCGTGAGAATATGGGTCAAACTTGGACGAGAACCAGAACCAAATTTGGATATGTTCCTCCGATACCTAATCTAAGATCTAATCAACTAATTTGTAAATTAAGAATGTCAGTTAAAAAATGAAATTTTTTTCTAAAACATCTTGGACATCTTTCTTAATTCTCTCCTTTTATTTCCTACTTGATTATTATTGAGAAAATATCAATATGGCTAATTTAGACAAAAATTAATAAACATATAAAATAAGTCTTATATATAGAACTAATATCAATTCTCTAATTAGATCCTATATTAAGGACCGGATGAGTGTAAACTTTATGAATTCGATACAAATTCAAGAAAATTTTTTAATTACAATTTCTTTGCAATTTTAAATACCTAATCTATCCTAATTATTTCAAATCTCAATCATCATCTTCAGCATTATCCAAAAGCGTGGACATGACACATAAATAATAAGGTGTGGGTCTAAATCAAATTATTATTATGTAAATGATCATTTTTCTTTGAAAATGGCGAAACACCAGGTGCTCTCGCTGGAGAATTTTCCCTTGCTCAGAGATTCAGGGAGACGCACGGCGGAGGAAGCTGATTTACTGCAGCAAAGTAAAAAAAAGATTAAGGTGAATGTGGCAGATGGAGCTGGTGAGGAGGGGAAGGTGAGATCGTTTAGGGATACCTTGAAGGGAGCTGATGTGCAACGAGACGCGACCAACAGAGATGAAGCGATGGAGGAAGATGAGCTAGAATTTGGTCCGATGAAGTGCCATATCTCTATTCTTAAGCATTAGAGAGGTAAATTTGAGATACCTGAGTTTGTGCTTTCTGAAAGGGCCCTGCAAAAGATTAGAAAACCATTTAAGTTAAGCCTCATTGTGAAGCTGTTGGGCAAGAGATTGGGGCTTAATCGTATGGAACAGAGAATCCAGAAAATGTGGGCTAGATCTGGGGTTGTCTCGGTGGTGGATCTTTCAAATGATTTTTTTGTGGTTAATTTTTCTACTATGGATGACTATGAATTGGCGTTGTTGGGAGGTCCTTGGATGATATCTGATAGCTATCTCACGGTTAGGGATTGGAAGCTGAATTTTGATCCCAAAATCGAAGCTATTGAGGACGTTCTGATCTGGATTAGATTTCCTGATTTACCTCTTGAATACTATGATGAAAGCATTTTAGAAGCAATGGGCAATGAGATTGGTAGGACGGTCAAAGTTGATATGACTACCTCTCTTCAATCAAGAGGGGGATATGCAAGAGTGGGAGTGCAAGTTGATTTAAGGAAACCACTACTCCCCCTGTATATTATTGGGAATAAGGAAAGGCCAATTACTTATGAAGGTCTTCACCTCTTGTGTTTTTGCTGTGGTATGTATGGGCATACGGAAAGGGAATGTAAGGAGAGGAAAGGGGCAGAAGACGGGGGCTGTGGAAAAGAGAAAGGAGCTGATGGGATAGTTGAGTGCTTTATATTTGGTGAATGGTCTAAAGTGCAGTATAGAAGGAGACCACGAAGGTTCCCACAAAGTGAGAAAAGGGGCAATGCTGCTGATGGAGGGAATGAGATAAACATGGGTTCTCGGTTTGCTGGCTTGAATGTAGTGGAAGAATCAGTGCAGGAGGAGAATAAGGGGAATGGTGGATTTGCTAAGGAGTCTACACAAGTGGCAGATAAGGTATGGTATAAAAAGAAATCTGGGACATCGAGGGAGGTTAGGACGGAGAAGGTGTATGAAGAAAGCAAGGAGGTTCCTTCTTTGGCGATTGCGGTCTCTAATCATAGATCTGGTTTGAGTGGCAAGTTAAAGAGAAATCTGGAGGCCTCTCAAAGTTTAAAAGCAGAAAATAGGGAGGAAGGGAAGACTACAGCTAGCAATGACAGTGGGAGGCTCAGTTTACAAGAGCTGGATATTAATATAGTGCATGAGACTCCTGAGATTGCTAGAGAATTATTAATGTACAAGGAAGGTGGTATGAGCAGAACACCTGATTTGAAAACGGACAGTTTGTTAGAGGAAGGGAGAGATAAGGAGCTGGAGGACAAGGATGAGCATTGGGCTGAGGCCGTGATGAGCATTGACTGATGGGTTTATTGCCCTTTTAATATTCCTTATACTATGATGAGTAACAGTTGCAAGTTTTTAATATGGAATTGTAGAGGAGCTGGAAGTAGGAGGTTTGAGAGTGGCCTAAGAATGCTTGTTCAAGAAAGGAAGCCTGCTATTTTAGGGCTTTTGGAGACAAGGGTGGACAAAAATAAAGCTGATGGCTTATTCAGACGTTTGGGATTTAATTGCTGGGTTGTTGTTCTAGGTGTGGGGTTTGCTGGAGGGATTTGGGTGGCTTGGAAGGAGGAGCTTGTTTCACTATCTGTAGAGGTTGAAAATTCACAGTATGTGCTTCTTAAATTAAAGGAAGAGACTGAGTGGTTTTTTACAGTGGCTTATGTTGGGCCACGTGAACGGGATAAACAACGCTTCTGGGTTGATATGGAAAGTTTTGCTCAATCTGTCAATGCTCCTTGGTTGATAATGGGTGATTTTAATGATATAAGAGGGGAGAATGAGAAGAAGGGTGGTGCTCCTATCAATCATAGAAGATGTGAATTGTTTGAAGAGAGAATCAACAATTGCAATTTAATGGAAGTGATATCTTGGGGTAACAGATTTACTTGGAAGGGACCAGTTATTCATGGCTATGATAGAATCTTTGAAAGGTTAGACAGAGGATTATGCAGTAGTTCTTGGAGTTGTCTCTTTCCTAACGCGGTGATAAAAAATTTACCTCGATTGGGTTGCTCAGATCATAACCCTCTTTTGTTGTGTTTGGATGATACTAAGAGAAACCTGGCTGTGAGACCTTTTCAGTTTGAAGCTGCCTGGCTTATTCATAATAATTTTGAAGACATGCTGAAGGAGAACTGGAGGAAAGGGGGTAACTGGAGGAAAACACTAGAGAATTTGAAAGATAAACTGGTAGTCTGGAATAAGGAAGTTTTCCTACATATCCAACAAAAAAAGAGGAGGTTGTTAGCTAGAATTGATGGGATTCAACGCAAAATGAGTTCTCTTAATAGGCCAATTACCTCACTTGTCATTTTAGAAGGAAAACTTCAAGATGAGCTGGAGGAGGTGTTGCAACAGGAGGAGGTTCTTTGGTTTCAAAAATCTAGAGGTGAGTGGATTAATGATGGTGATCAGAATACTAAATTTTATCATATTCGTACAGTTACGAGAAGAAGAAGGAATAAAGTTGTGATGCTTATGAATGATGAGGGTGATTGGGTGGAGGATAATGAAGAATTGAAATGTATGGCCTGGAATTTCTATGCTAAGTTGTTTGAAGAAGAGGATCAAAATAATCACAGTGGTGATATACCTGATTTAACTATTTCTTATCCTAAACTTTCAGAAGTGGATGTTTCTGGTATGTGTCGTATACCTATGATTGAGGAAATAAGAGAAGCCATTTTCTCTATTGGAGCCTTCAAAGCCCCAGGGGAAGATGGATTCCCTGCTCTTTTTTTCCAAAAGGAGTGGGGGGTGATTGGAAATGACTTGTGTACATATGTTCAGAAACTTTGGAAAGGAGAAGAGAGATTAGAGGAGGTTAATGGCACTTTACTGGTCTTGATTCCAAAAGTGGAAAGGCCAATCTACTTAAAGCAAATGAGACCCATTGGTCTATGTAATGTTGCTTATAAATGTTTGTCTAAGATTTTGGTTGGTAGGATGAAGAGATGGTTGAACAAAGTAGTTGCCCCTAATCAAGCTAGTTTTGTGCCGGGTCGACGCATACAAGATAATATTATTGTGGCGCAGGAATTATTTCATTCAATGAGGCACTTGAGAGGGAAAGTTGGCTATTTTGCTTTGAAGATAGATTTAGAAAAGGCCTATGACAGATTGAGCTGGTCTTGTGTTGAAAAAATATTTCGTGAGTTAAAGGTTGATGCAAAGTTCAGAGATCTTATCATGAAGTGCATTACTTCTGTTTCTATGCAGATAATTTGGAATGGCGAAAAGACAGAAAAATTCATGCCAACTAGAGGGGTGAGGCAGGGGGATCCTCTTTCTCCCTATATCTTTGTTCTTGCAATGGAAAAATTGAGTCATATCATTCAAGATGTGAAAGAAAGAGGGCAATGGAAGTCTATTCGAGTGGGTAGAGCAGGACCGGAGGTTACTCATTTGATGTTTGCTGATGATCTTCTCTTGTTTGGGGTTGCATCGGAGGAGCAGATGAGGATCACTATGAGCTGCTTGGAGAGATTCTGTACTCTTTCTGGGCAGAAAGTAAATAAAGAAAAGTCTCTAATTTACTTTTCAAGAAATGTGGCTGAGGATATCAGAAGGAACCTAACTGGTCTATCTGGCTTTGAAGAAACTAGTAATCTGGGTAAATATTTGGGTATGCCTCTTATGTTTGATAGAGGTAGAAATAAGGAGTTTAATTTTGTTCTTGAGAAAGTTAAAAAGCGGTTGGCAGGTTGGAAAATTAATTGTCTAAGCATGGCGGGTAGAGTAACTCTTGCTAAATCTGTTCTGGGCTCTATGCCTATTTACCCTATGTTAGTCTCCCTTCTTCCAAAAGGGATTACTGATGAAATTGAAAGAGTGCAAAGAAATTTTATTTGGGGACATAAGGGGGAGGATAAGAAGATGCATCTTGTGAAGTGGGAGATTATGCAGAAACCTAAAGTAAATGGGGGAATGGGGGTTCTGAATTTGCGAGACATGAATAAAGCTTGCCTATTGAAATTGGCTTGGGCTCTAAGGAATGGCGAGGAAGGGCTTTGGGGTGAAGTTCTGAGGCATAAGTATAATAATGGTATTGAGCTCTCTTCAATCCTACCAGTTCCAAAGAATGCTTCGGCCCTTTGGAGGGACCTAGAAGCAGTGTGGGAAACTCTTAATGATAATGCGTGGAAAGGAATTGTTGACGGAAGAAGCACCTCTTTTTGGCTTGAACCATGGCTAGACAAGGAGACAATTTTAATTGATCATTGTTCTCAAGCAATATGTGATGAGTGGTTGGAGTGGTCGGTTGCGGACATGGTTAATAGTGAAGGGAAGTGGCGTTGGGAGAAATTCCAGTTCTTACTCAATACAGATATGGTGGAGAAAATTAACGCTTTTCATCCCCCTGTTGGGGTGGGTCGTGATGTTATTCTCTGGAAAGGTGGCAATGGTAATTACTCAGTCAAAGAGGGATATCGGGGTATAAGGGGAGAGAAATTGGGGGTGAAGGAACGTGTATGGGAGCTTGTTTGGAAATGGAATGGTCCTGAAAGGATCCGATGTTTCCTCTGGTTATTATCCTTAGATCGATTACATACGAGAGGGTTACGATACCGACGATGGGGGGAGAATGGTATGTGTGATATGTGTGGAAGGTTGGAAACATCCATTCATGTGGTCAGAGATTGTCCTTTCGCTAACAATGTTTGGAAGCAGATTTTTTCAACAAAGCAACAAAACCCAGAATTTTTCTCAGTCACATTACAAAGATGGATTGAAAATAATTTAGCCTCTAACAGAAGAACAAGGAACATACCTTGGAGCATTGTATTCGGAGTTGCATGTTCTGTGTTATGGAGAAGCCGGAATGAGAGAGTGTTTTGTGGCTCTATTCCTGATAGTAGAGTGATAGCTCAGAAGATTTGGTCGATGGCTCTGGAGATTTTGGAGGTGAAGGGGACTCTTTGCAAGCTTTCAACTTCAAAGATTCCACCTTTATGTTCGTCTCTCTGCCGATGGGAACCTCTTGATTCAGGGTGGATTAAAATCAATTCGGATGGGGCTTGTCGTGGGGATCCGGGTTCTGCATGCTGTGGGGGTCTGTTGAGAAATCACCAAGGAAACTGGATATGTGGTTTCACGCAAAGGCTGGGTTTTTGTGGAGTCTTGGAAGCTGAAGGATAGGGAATGCTTAGAGGGTTGGAAATTGCTTGGCAAAAGGGGTATCATCAAGTGATTGTTGAATCTGATTCGGAGGTGCTGATTAGAATGCTACGAGGGAAGATGATAGAAGGGAGCTTTATTCCCCCTGTCTTTCGCCGGATTTTGCAGATGCTTGAAAGAAGCTGGAATGTCAGAATTTGTAAAGTGGACAGGAAGGCGAATGCTTGTGCTGACGCTTTGGCGGAACTGGGGTTTGGGTTGGAGTTAGGTTGTCATACGTGGGAGGAAACCCCCTCGGCACTAACAAAACTAGTTGAGGAAGACAAGGTAGAAGACGCCGAAGTTGCAAGACGTGCTGCGGATGTCTCTGGGCGCTTGCCCCCTTGATTTTTTTTTTTTACTTTTTTTGTTTTGGGCCTAAGGCCTCTTTTCTTACCAAAAAAAAAAAAGGTGTGGGTCTTTTTTATACCCTCCTAATAAAAGATTTTAAACGTATGAATTTTAAATGTGAGATTTTAAATACGAGATTTTAAACTTGGAGAACTCCATTAAGTAGAGTGCATCACATCTAAAGCCTCAAACGTTGGACAGTAATTAAAAAACTAATGAAACATATCAGCGTATTCTATCAGGGCATAATATTATATATGTTTAATATTCACGTACTATAATTCAATAAATAATAAAAGAAATACTTTGAAAGAGGCATTATCATCCATTTAAAATATAAAATTTATTATTTTCAATTTGAAAGAAATATGCCAGTTTTTTATTAATTTATCAAAATATTTTGAAATGTTTTCGTTAAATTATTTCAATAAGCAATAACAAATAAATAATAATAAGCAGCGAAAAAAATGACGCTTGAAAAATTGAAGAAAAAAAAGAAGACGACTTGATAAGAGTTTGGGATTTTATACACACACATATTATCATTCAATATAACAATAAGTAGCTAAATTATTCGAAAAAGAAGTGGCCTCTTCTCTTCAAAATGAGAATTTGGGATAAGATTGATATTGTAATTAGTTCAATATATAGATCAATTTCAAACTTCAATTTAAATTTAATTTATGATTTAAAATATCCATGAAATCCTGTTTGAAAAAATATTACTGATTTATCGTAATCTTTTTGGATAAAATATACTTATCATTGTTTGAGATCTAACCAAGAGTTTGGCGCAAGCTAGCCCTATAAATAGAACCCCCCACAGGCCACACCTCTCAAATCTCTTCCTTTCAAATCTCTTACAACTCTCACTCCTTCTGAAACGCTCTCTGATCATATCAGAACAATAATTTCTGGGAATCATCGTCGTCGTCGTCATATGGATCCAGAACTCTGCGTTAATGGCTGTGGCTTCTTCGGCTCTTACGCGAATCATAACATGTGCTCCAAGTGTTACAAGGATCATATTTCCAAGATCAATCAAAACATGATAATCAGTGAATCAATTAGAAACCTCACCATATCGTCTTCTTCTCCATCTGCTTCTTCATCTGATGAACACAAGAATGATGAGTCCTCGTCGACCGGCATGAACTTTGCGGCCGCCGTTTCTAAACCACCTGATGAATCTCAAGAGAAAAAGAGATGCAAGAGTTGCAATAAAAAGGTCGGGCTAACAGGATTCAGGTGCCGATGTGGAGACTTGTTTTGTGGGAAACATAGATATCCACAAGAACATTCATGCGCTGCGGATTATAAGCGAAGGGGTCGTCGACTCATCAGAAAACAAAACCCGCTTTGTAGTGCTGATAAACTATCAAAAGTTTAGATGATTTCATCAATTAAATAGTTCTTCTTAGGAATCAATCTTTGAAGTTGTGCTCATCTTTAGTATTAAGAGGATTTTTTTTTTCCCCTTCTTCTTCTCCCTGTATATGTAGTAGATTTGGAGACTATTTTTCATTATTCTTCTGATTGATTAATATCTGTAATCAACATACTTCTTTTTTAATTAATTAATCTTTGAAGTTGTCATCAACAATCTATTTCTAAAGTCTCTGTTGGTCATCTCTCAAATTCTGTTAAGAAGGGTTTTCTTTTTCTGTGGTACGTTTGGAAAATATTTTTCAAATTAAGAAAAATATTCTCCGAAGTCTTTTTCATTTTGTACTGCGCTTACTACAATAAGACACTAATACCAATATACTCTACTCCTTCCATCATTAATATAAGACCTATTTAACTAGTTTGATTAGATTAAGAAAGTTATGTAAGTTAGTTAATTATAAAAAATATGATATGTTTTTTTTAAAATATCATAATCATTTTCCTTAATATCGTCTCTCCTTCTTCTACTTGATTATGATTGAGAAAGTAATTTGAAAAAAAAATTGATAAATATGATAAATAGGTCTTATATTTAGAACCAAAATCAATTTAATAATTAGGTCACAGCTCACAATTCTTGAGCCATCCGCACACCAATTACTTTTTTTTTTTGGCCAACGCACGCTAATTACACATGTACACACACTAATTCAAAGAATCTCTGCGGTTCCCAATGTAGGAGCCATAGATAATTAATATATGTTGTTCTCTTTTAATCAATTGTGTTGCAACCACATGCGATGAAAGATTTTAATAGGGCTGAGAAAACAGGTGGAGCCTATCGGGTGAGTCTGTTTAAACCTATTTAAGTTGAGAGCTGAACTTGTAATTTGGAGTCTTCATAAAGAACTCGAACTTAAAAAGGCTAACCTTGTAAGGCCAAAAAATAAACGGGCCAGCCTGTTTGAGTCCGCCAATAATAATTTTTTCTTAATTTATATATTTTTACCCTAACCTGAGTTACTAATATTTTACACACTCTTCCTCTCACTTTCAATCTTTTACTCACTCTTAGCTTACACTTTAGTCTCTAATGATATTAAAATAAATAAAATATATTCTCCATATCCTAAATCAAATTTAAAATTTGTATTTATTGGACCAACAGATATATATATATTAAAATAAACAAAATATATTCCCCATATTAAAACAAAAATTTTAATGATGGAACCAACAAATATTACCAATTTGTATATACGTTATAAAATTTTAATAAATAAATTAACACTTTTTTTCCGGTGACTATATCAAAATTTTTACTCTATATTTAAATAGAGTTAGACAAACAACTAGATAAAACTAAAAAAGACCATCATGAACAAAAACAAAAAAGAGAATGACATAGTTACCTCATTAAAAGCATACTATAAATCAATTCGAAGTGCTAAGATATCTTAGACTTCTCATGAGATTGTACATCAAAGTGATTTTCACAATTAAGGGCTAAGAAAAAAAATAAGCAGACAACATAGAATCAATCCCCAGTGGTTGCCAAGTTAAAACTTCTAAAACAAACTTAACATTGATACTTTTAAATAAACTTACTAGTGAGTAAAAAATTCAATTCAAAAAGACAGAAGAAGACATATTAGACTCCAGAATAACTATACATGTGAATAGAAGTCATATTAGACTCCATAATAGTTAAATAGTATTGAGAAGATATTATTGATATTTTTAGAAGTGAAGAAGAGCCTATTACTAGTAAAGCACAGATATCATTGCAATTGATGATAATGATGATGAGGTTTCAAATATGTTTTTTTAGTGAAAGTGTTTGTCTACTTTTAATGAAACTTTAGGATGTTAATATTATTGACTTGTTATGACTTATGGCTATTTTATATGTTTTTGTATGTTGATGGAAACTTAGATATGATGATCTTTTATATTTGTGACTTAATTTTATTCATTTTTATGCATTTTACCAATAATTTTATTGATTTATTTTCAATTTTTGATAAAACATATATGAGAAATATGACAAATAACATTATTTTTTTAAACGGGCTGAAAGCCCGTGAGCCAGCCCTGAACCTATCTGCTTAAGGGTTAGGCTTAACGAATTAGGATATTTTTAAAATTTTGGTCTTATAGGGCCGGCCTTTTTAAGCCTGCTAGCCTTGTAAGGTCGGGCCGGCCTGCATTCCTAGTTCTGCCTTTTAACATGTAGAATTCATATAAATAGTTGGATTAATATAATTTTTGTCCCTAAAATTTGAGTTCATTTTGATTTTGTCTATTGAGCTCATTTTGATTTTGTCTATCAAATTTCAAACTCGTGATTTTAGTTTTTAAAATTTAATGTCAAGATACAACACTTTTCAAACGAAAAGGGGACAATTGCATTTTGGGACTTGTTCTTTTCTTCTTCCCCCTCCAACTCTTATCCACACAAGATCTTACATTTCAAACGTTTCAATAGATTTTTCATATTGTTGCACCCCTAAGGACCAAAATTTTTTAAGACAAAGTAGACTTTAAAGATTGAAACCCCGATTTTGAAATTTGAAAGACCAAAATCAAAATAGATCCACCAAAATAGTTTGGAAAGAAATTTATAAATTTAGAAGATAAAATGTATTGATGTTTTATATTTAAAACCATATCAAACCCTTGAATTAGCTCATATACTTAGTACAAGAGAGAGTACGATCCACGCAATCAGAGTAGACACATAAATACATACACATATATATAGGCCTGGTGATGAGTTCCATTTTGATTGTTGAGACCCACTATATATCATGCCTACAGGCTCCATGCATATCTCCAACTGCACTGAATGAAAAAAGATCACACAATTAACTCATCACATCTCCTCTGTCACTGCTCGTCTCCACCTTCGTCACTTTCCTGTTATTATTGTTCCCGCCAACAAAGTCAAAGTTGTAAAGCACAGGCAAAATAGCCATGTTGCAGAGGAGGACGAGGAGAGGTCCGAAGATCCAAAGCAAAAGAGGCAGAGCCGAATAAAAAAGCCTGTTGCCCACTGTGTTCAGCATAGTGCCCTTCTCCAAGAGGTCGGTCAAGTAGTTTGGGGTCAATATGGAGGCCACAACGACGTCGTCTCGCGGAGCGCATATGAGGATGCCCACTTGGTTGAGCAGCCTGATGGAGAGAGAGTGACAGAAGAAGGAGAAGATGAAGATGGTGAGGATGGTTACGTACTTGAGAGACACCACGAATTCGTTGTACTCGGCTCCAAAGACGGCGTCGTTTAGAGGTTTCTTTGCGCTGTAAGTGCTGCTTATCACTGCCGCTAGACCTGCAGCTAAGAGGATGGAGGTTGTGGCCATAAGAGTGCATCCGATTAATTGATTCCGAAGCGACTGAGCTGCCGCAACGTTCTTCTTTTCTAAATCCTATGCACACACATCAACAACATCATTTAATTACTATATTCATAAAGAAAATTTGATCGAATTTTGATTTTGATCTCTATAATTTCAAATCATTAGTTTTAATTCTTATAATTTTATAAGAACTCAATCTGAGTTTAAATATACGAACAAAACCAAAAATCATTGAAAGTATGGAGACCATTGAATTCAAACCAAATTCTTAGGTAACTATAGGGATGAAACACCAACGATTTGAAATCATAGAAATCAAAATCAAAATTCAATCAAAATATAACCATTAACAAAGGTATTAGCCCATGCTTAATTATTCGATTAGCAAGTAAGAGAGAAGTTTATTTTTAAAAGGATTTGTTTATCAATCAGTGTGAATAAGCAGCAATATATATAAGTAAAATATTATTCGAACTTATTTATAATTAGCTAAGTTGTTTTAAATTACAGACAGAGATAACTATGATGATTACCTTCAGGATGAAAGAAACCCAGGAGCGTCGGATATGAGAGTTGATTCCAAAGGTGGTGGTGAGAGGCTGTGTTCGAACCTTATGCCATAACCAAACATAATAAGTAATTGTAATTACAAACCCTAAGGGCACCAGAATTGCATCCAGATAATACTTCTTCCATTCCATTCTTTTTTCTTCTTCTTAACTTCTCTTTGCTTTGATTCTTTATGATCAATTTTTTGTCTCACTCTTTATGTTTCCTCAGTTTTCGGACTCAGCACTATATTGGTATGAATTTATAGTGCAAAAATTAAAGGCACACAATTTTCTGGAAGATTATTCCTTTCCTTGTATTGGGTTTTTATTCTTATTTTGTCCTTTGTATATATAGCCACTCTCACTTTTAAGGGCTTTATGTGACATCACACTTGCCAATCTTTGAGCATTAATATTGATTTATAATTCAATATCGTTTGGAGCACAAGATTAATTTGTATATATTGGATGGCTTTTTCTTATTTTTAGATAACCCAGAACATATATAATATTTTTGAGCAGTCAATTATAGTAGCAAAAATCAGATGAATTCACATTGTTAGTGTTAATTAAAATTATTAGTGTCACGTAATTTTTTTTTTTTTGGGGCAGCCAAATTATATAAATTCTTAAAATTAGGTGGGAACTGTATAAGTATGGTACGAGCACCTACTACTTTTTGATATGCTTATTTTTATTTAATTTTTGAATTCTTGGGCTGCTTCTATAATTTTAAAGCCCGGGTGACGCTTTCTAGTTAGAGCAAAACTTTTACAAGCCACCCCATGAATAAAAAGAATGTAGAATGAATGGATATTCATGAACTAGTATTAAGTTCCATAATGATTCATTGAAACTAATCAAATTGAAATCCTGAGTATAATACATAGAAGATACATTTATTCCAGATGATCACAAGGATTCTATATGCTTAGTTATTCCTTTATTTCTCACTTGGATGTAAATCTATCATTCACACTGTAACCGAATATTTTGCAATCAATATGCCCAATTTTTTTTTAGATAGAATTTCAGTAATTTATATTGTTTATGACTTTTAGGTAACACGATTTATAAAAGTTAAGGGGGTTATGTGTAAAATTTAATCTGAAATGTAAGATCTATTAAGGTAATACAAAACTAGAATGGAAGAAATATCATCATCAACAACAAAAGAAATGGATATTATATTAGATCTGGTCATAAATATTAAATTTATTTTGCAGGCAATTTTATTAGAGGCACTGTTAATACTAAATGTGTACATCTTTTTTCAACAATGATTCTAATATTGATTCACCATATTATAACTTGTGAGGAACTCATCCCTTCTATTAAATCCAATCTCTGTTGGCACCAGAAGGAGCAACTGATGAGCTTGAGTGAAGAATCTGATTTTATGCATGTGTTTTATAATGATTTTGATCCAGATGGTCCGACCATGGGCTGGTGTAGGTGCCAGCTCATTCTTTTTAGTATTGGGCCGTTTATGCGACCTGATCGTTTTGGGCAGGATTTTTGTCCTTATTAGACCGTTAAGCAAAATGGGTTTGCAAAAATTGGACAAGCGTTTCAGTGGGGTGAGGGAATAATGCATTGAGAAAGCAATATGAGGCCATGCTAATAAGATTGGGTCTAGCAAAAAAGATTAATCTCTTATAATATGATAAATTAAGATTAATCTCTAAGAGAGATACTCACATATAGCATCTGATTATTTCGAGAATATGGGCCAACCCAGTGCTAAAGGGCTGGAATTCCAAAAATCTCTCGTTTTGCTAGGCCTGATCCTTAAGCTAATAGACTCAGGGTTGGCCTGCGGACTTTTGGCCATTTGAGCAAAAATACAATTTTCATTTTTTTTGTTTCATTTATAAAAAAAATGAAAATAAAGTAATTTATAAATATAAATGAAATGAAATCATAAACATAAAACATCATTATATCTAAACTTCTTCCAACATCTAAGAACATATGAAAAATCTACCACCAAGATAACAATATCCAAAAGTTTCATTAAGAGTGTAAATATACAATAGACAAATACTATCACTAATTTTTTAAAACTTTATCATCACTATCATCAATTGCTATTCTTTATGAGTATATTCTTCTTTTGTGATAAAAATATGAAGTTTTTCTCTTTCATAGAAGTTTTACTTTTAAATTTTTCAATCTATCTATTATTTTATTTTAGTTTGAGATATATTATTGTTAGAACTCATATATTTCTAATTCAAATTATACAATTATAAGTTGTATAAATATTAAAATACTCTGTTATCAAATATATATAGTTTAAACACATATAATATAAATTAAATTATTATTAAAGTCTAAATTTATCTTTTTTTTTTAAATTTAATTGAACAAATTATTGTCTAAAACCAAATAAATCAAACCATTTTATAAAATTTAATTTTAAACTAATAATAATAATTAAATATTTGAAATATCATTAATAATGTAAAAAAATCAATAATATTAGTATTATAAAAAATTAAAAAATTAAAAAATTATTTTTAAAATTTTCTTTTGTCATTTTCCCTACTTTCAATATATGTAATGATTTCCTATTTAATTCTTTCTATTTATACCATTAAACATGTACTCCTATTTAATTTTATTTAATTATTACGTAATTAGTGCGATCTTAGTCGAAGATCCGACCATAAGAACCACTGAACCAGGAGCCAAGGACGTGCTGGTAAAAACTTTTTTTTTTAACATTGTTTTTCGGAAAAAACAACAAAAAAGCAAAGGAAACTGGATGAGTGGTGATTTGGATTTAGAGTTGTGCCAAATCTATTATTTGGATGTGTGTCTGTGTCCGTGTTTGGATTTAATACAAATCTAAGCATTTTTTTAATTACAATTCCTTTATAATATCAAATATCCAATCTACGTTAATTATTTCAAATATCAACCATCCTTTTGTTTTTTCCGGCGATCGATCATCCTATTTTATTATTATCCAAACATGCAGAACGATTCATATATTAATATCAAGTCACACAAGCAGGATAATTCATTTTTATTGGTGTGGATTTTTATACTGCCCAATCAAAGAATTGTAAATAAATAAAATTAACTATATAATTTTAAGTCTAAAATTGAAGTTGAAATCTATTTAATCATTTAAAGAAAAGAGGTGGCCTTTTCTCTCCAAAATGAGAACTTTCGGGTAAGATTCATTTTATAATTTGTTAAATAAACCTGATGTGTGTGTGGATCAATTTTAATTTCCAATTTAAACTTTTATAAAAAAAATTCAATTTAAATTTAAATCATGATTTGAAATACCCGATCCTTTTTAGAAAATCTGATGAGATAATCTTTTTGACTAAGATATATTTACTTATCATTATTTGAGATTAAATTATGCATTAAGTGCAAGCCAAGCCCTATAAATAAACCCCCCACGCCTCACAAAATTCCCAACGCGCTCGTCTTTCAAAATCTCTGAACACTCGCAGCTCGGAAACGCTCTCTGATCTGAAGAAAACAGCAATTTCTGGGAATCATCATCAATGGATCCACAACTCTGCGCTAATGGCTGTGGCTTCTTCGGCTCTCCCGAGAATCACAACTTGTGCTCCAAGTGTTACAAAGATCATATCGTCAAGCTCAATAAAACGATCAGTGAATCAATGACAAGTCTCGCCGTATCGTCTTCTTCATCTGATGAACACAAGAATGAAGAGTCCTCGTCGATCGGCTTCATGAATTTTGGGGTTTCTGCTTCGGAATCATCTGATGAGTTTCAAGAGAAAAAGAGGTGCAAGAGTTGCAACAGAAAGGTCGGAGTAACAGGTGGATTTCGGTGCCGATGCGGAGACTTGTTTTGTGGGAAACATAGATATCCAGAAGAACATTCATGCACGGTGGATTATAAGCAGATTGGTCGTCAACTCATTCAAAAACAAAACCCACTTTGTGAAGCTGATAGACTATTCAGAGTTTAGATGATTTCTTCTGAGTTCTGCTCAATTTGTTTTTTTTTGTTTAGGAATCATTCTTTAAAGTTGTCATCGACAATCAATTTGTAAAGTTGTGGTCATCTTCAGGCATCAAAATCTGTTAATTTTATTGCCACTAGCAACATGTTGTCTGAAAGTATCGTGACCAAATCACCAGCACATACCTTGATCAAAGTTGACCACAAATATAGGAGTCCTTTTTTCCTACAGTGCATTTGGATAATTTTTTAAAAAAATTATTTTATACCCCTCTGGATAGAATTTATTTTTTAATATAAATTACATTACAAAATGAGTTTTACATTGATACTAGAGGAGTGTTAGTTAAACATTCACATCAACATATTTCTTTTTGAATTAATATAAAAATTTTCAAAAATTAGTTGTTGTGTTTTGCAGTTGAATTAAGATGTTTATTTACATCACATTCTTCGACAGAAGAATTTAATAAACACATTTACTTCAATTTTTTTTTTCTGGAAGATATTCCAGGAGGAAACTCTAAATTCAGTTTATGACTTGTCTCTTAAAATTTAAGTACTTCGCCGGTTCCTCAAATTAATTCCAGAACTGATTCAATGATACCGAAAACAGAGTAACACGTCCAATGTTTTGAGTTGTGACACCGTTGGAAGCATGGACTTTTAAGGTATAAGCATCAATAAATAAGCTTGTATTTGCCCTCAAAGGAAACCACACACAAGATGTCGGCCATAAATTGGTACATCCACGAAGCCAAGATTAAAATAAACATGAAAAATTCTTGATTGACACACGGAATCATAAACCAGTACCAAAGCTTACAATCAAGTCAAAAACAAAAAGAAAAAGAACACGAAAACGAAACATAATTTTTTATCAGAACAATTAGAACACATTTAATATCAGTGCGCTATGGTCATTAACTAGAACTACAAACTTAAACGTAGGTATCAATAAGCGATCTCCTCATCTCGTCCACAATAGCACTAGGCTGAGCTTCCCTAAGCTTGAAAACACTCTCAACCACTGAGAGTTCTGTTGCCGTTGTGTCTGATCCACAAAAGGCAGTCCAATCATTAACAGTCATGCCAGCAGCTATGACCTCACTACCGCGATTCACAGTCCCAGCAACCAAAGGAACCTGAAGAAGTGTGGAGAGCTCATCCAAGTCTTCAATCGAAGTGTGCGGGTGAACCTGCACCAAATTTAGGGTCAGACTAAAGATGATGTTCAAACAATTTAGAAAGAATCTTTGATTCTCCTTACCAGACCACCTCTGTTGGAAAAGGCGCAGTAACTTCCAACAAGAATATTTCCGGCAATGGTCTGCCTGAAAACTTCTACTCCCAGCACGTCTGCAATCAGCTGCTCAGTTTCCTGAACAAAGAGGTTCGCAAATTGATGTCCAGATGGAACGATGGTGTTGCGTTTTTAACAAGTGATAAAGACTATCAACAGAGATGACGATTCCAATTCTATTAGCATAATGGTCTCCCTTAATAAAACATTAAAATATTCTCAAATCACAAATTAAATTACAGCAAGACTAAATAAAAGCTGGTCATGCATTAAAAGAACAGCTTTGGTTGGGAAGCCTTTGTATAAATAAAACAAACTCCTCAAACATAATTATGTGCGTGCTTTTCAATAAATTATTTACAATTTATGGGAGTTGTCAATAAAAGATGTGATAAGATTCAGATAGACACGCAAGAAAGCACGGTGTCAACTTTAATTTTAGGCCTACATGCTTGATAATTGCAAAATATGAGAAAAATTTTGCTCAAGGAAGAGGAAAAAAGAAACATTGAGTTAAGGTATGAGCATCCCTCCGGAACAATTTCCAATATAAAACAAGAAAGTAAAGGACACAAAACATATAATAGATAAACAAATAAGGAAATACCCTATCAAGATCAGTGTGCGCGAGTGCCACATGGTCATTACACGCTATACAATTTCCAAGAGCAGATAATCTTTCTTCTACACGCTGAACAACAACTTGATCTGGTAGACTGTTTCTTAGATGTTGAAGTTCTTTTGCAGTAGCCGTAACAATAACATCATAAGTCAGCATAGTAAGCATGGACTTTGAAGGTGATTAAGAAACATTAGACTGTCATACAAACAAAAATACTAGTAATTTATAAGCCATAAATTCCTACATAGCAACGGCACAGAGTATCATAATTGACAGACATAAATAAGCTCATCAAACCCAACACTGATAAAGTTCGTTGAATCATGTTTGACCAAGACAATTGAAGATCCTGGATGGTTGCAGATAAACAACAGCTTTTAGAGTCATTTTAACACTCAATAAAATATCAAACTAAAATATGATAACTGGATGAGCACCCAGAGAGTGCCAGATAAACCAACTATCAGAATGAGTAACTATTGCATAAGACAGCCAACAACCTACAGATAATACACTGAAGTTAAACATATTAAATATGACAAATTCATCAATCATTAAATGAGATAACTCAAGTGAACCGGAGTCAATTAAAGTAAATATCACGTGTTGCAGCAAGATATTGAATACAGATAATTTCTCTGACAATGTTTGGAGGACATCCCCCCCACCGGGGGACCAAAAAAAAAAAGAAGAAAAAAACAGAGAGAGAGGGGGCTAGAGAGAGCATAAAAGGCCAATAATACATATAAGTGGAATCACCTTGGTCTGTGGTATTGTGTGGCAAGAGAAGCCCATTCTTGTTTCCTGCAACCCAACAAAAGAAACTAAGCTAATCAGGTCAAATAAGATGGTAATTCGTCTCAGAAGCTGATATTTAAGAGAAAAGCATTTGTGAGAGAGAAATAGAGCAAGGCCATCTGTTAAGTGTTAACTGCCCAGGGGGTATCCATAGCGAAAACTAATACAAATTAAGAAAACAAGAAAATAGAAGACAGAAAAGAGAAACTTTACCAGCACAAAGGCGGCCAACTATACGAGTGCCGGCAATGGAAGTCTTCACCACTGGGATAACACCTGATAATTCAGACTCAAAGACACTGTATCCAAATTAACTTGTGAGCATATAGGATTGACCAAATAGCCATGTTCAGAAAACCTACTTAACAGCCCTCTCTAGTTTAAAATCATAAATACTTTAAGGAAGACATTTAAGTGTTTGGAAATGAAACTCAACAAGGGGAGTTGGAATCAGTTCTGGCAAACTTTACACCAGTTTTTTGGTGCAAATTTTAAACTATAGGAAATGTGGGTCTGATTCTTTACTTGATCTGCAATTGCCCATAAACTTAACAAACTGCAAATAGCTAATAATAAATTTGAATCAATATTGAAATCCAGTCTCATGGATCACCAACGACACAGAGAGAGAGAGAGAGAGAGAGAGAGAGAGAGAGAGAGAGAGAGAGAGAGAGAGTCATGAAAACCTGTAGAAGCTTTCAGAACCTCCGATGGCAACCAAACAATAGGCATTGGTAAGTTTAGAGAACACTCCAACTTCACAAGAGTTCTCAAACATAAGTCCTGCAGAAAATACATAGCAGCATTCATTATATTATTTGGAAGGAGGACAAATGCGTACACTCCTACAGCCGGGGACACACACATACACAGGACAAAAGGATCCTTTGTAATCACGCATAATGTATATTAACAACGGAACAAAGCTTATACATCTCACTTACTAGTAGCCATGTTTGAGAGGATAGAAACCTTCTAACCCAGGTAAAACACTTGAAGACAATGAGCTGAAATTCTGTTCAACAGAACAAGAAACAGAAACGATCATTGATATGGATACCAATATGCATTACAAAGCAAAGTGTCTACAAGCCAAGCATACTTGTTCGATGTAAACAAGTGAGCATGGGTTATGCGATTATGCTATCAGGGTTGGTCTCATTAGACAAGCGGTAGAATTAAAGGGGGTGCAAAATGATAGCTCCCGTGGAAATACAATTATTCAAAGAATTTCATAAGTTTTACGATTTAAACACTTCGCCCAGCCCTTCTATTACCAATTCCAATGTTGATGCGCTCAAAAACTTTGCCTAACCTTTAGCAATTCCAGTATTCATGCATGTAAGATCACCTTCAACAACTCCTACCATGGCTGATGATAATAATATCTATTTCTTTCTGAAATTTTCATGAAACATTTCCGTTTCCGTAATTTCAGGTTTCTTATAGTAAAGCTCAACAAGCCTCGTGGTTACAAGATAACATTCCAAGAACCGTGGGCATGACATTTGACACAGCGCAAATAAAGAAAAAGATTGCCCTCCCAGGACTTTGACGCCGAAAACGTTTAATTGGGATTAAGCAAGAACCAAATATGGGCACTTCAGTTTCAACTTTCAATCAGGCCACAAGAAATTCCAACTTCCAATGATCATCTAAATGAGGGAGGAGAACAATCAATATGCATAAACGCGAAAAAATATACCGAGAGCAACGTGGAGGATCAAGCACGGGAGAACAGAAAACGGCAGCAGCGAGGAAGAGATCACCGGAGCCGTGAAACAGGGGAAGGGAAGAGCGGTTGCGGGAGCAAGCGGTGAAGGAGGAGGCTAGGGTATTTGAATATTTGACTGCGATGTGGTGATACTGATACCGTTCGCCTCAGATTTTTAATAAATGTGAGGCGTGCAGAGCAAGCATTTTTGTTGATTCTTTTTTCCAAAAGCATTTCCAAAAAAATTAATAATAATAATATGCTTGGCGAACACGGGCAAGCTGTGCTGGGAAACGGGCTTGGGTTATGAATTGGCGGCCCTCCAAACATGGCCGACCTGGAATAAGCCACTGTTTTATCCCAATTTTTTTAATGAAAATATATTAAGAAAACAGAAATTAGTGGTGCAAAGTAATTTTAAAAGGTATATAGATAAATGAGAAATTATATTATAGTATATAGGGTCCGTTTGGATTGACGGTGAAAAAAGTAGCTTATTTCCAATCTAACTTTTAGAAAAGTAAGATTGGATAAAAGTTAAATTGGATAAGTTGAATTGTGTTTGGATTGGAGTTTTAAAATGTTAGTTTGTAAAAGTGAGATTGATAAAAGGTTGTTTGGATTATGATTGAGTAAAAGTAAGTTTGATTGTAAAATTATCAAAATGGGTATGAATTTTAATAAATAATGAAATATGATTAAAAAAATGATTTTACATAATGCAATGAATTTAAAATAATTTAATATGAAGAGATGAAATTTAATAAGTAAATTAAATTTTAAAAATTTATAGAAATCATAAAAAAATATTTTAAATATAAAGTGAAACATTAAAAAAAAAAAAAAGAATGGAAGGAAGTACATCAAGAGTCTATTTTATGATGGTATATAGATTGAAGCAATTTGAATGGGAATCACATGACTTTTGATTTTACCCAAAAAAAAAAAAAATTGGTGTGCGTGTGTGTTACGACTTTTGAGTACTAAAATTTAACTTTACTACTCTTTTGACAAAAAGGAAAAAGAAAAAGAAAAAATTTTCCTAATTCCCACTACCGTTTGTCGTGCATGGGGTTGGTGGTCTGTTGACGAATGGGACCTGCACACTTATTAACGCTCATGCTCAGTCACTGCACAATATCTAACACATTAAAGCCAATAAGCTCAACCACCAAACGCTTAGATCGACTGGTTGGAGGTCGTTTTAGTTTAACCAAGGTCAGGGGTTCGATCCCGCTTAAGAACGTAGCAGCATTTGCAGTAGGCAAGCTTGCCCTTGGAGTCCCACAAAGTGCCGCTCCCAATTAGTTTGAGCCCATTGATATGTCTAGAAGATAGCCTTGGCTCACGATATTAGGGGAAGAAATAAAAACAAACAAAAAACAAAAAAAGAAGCCAATAAGCTCAAAATAAGTTTCTTCTCTGGGCTTCTATTGGAATGCACGTTCAGGGAGCTTATTGCAGACAAGCTACATTGGGTTTAAGCCCTTCCAAATAGGAGCAATATCTTCAATTGGACTTCTATCCAAAATAAGCTGCTTTTCGCCCATTTTAAGCCATAGCTATAACTAATTGTTTAGTAACACCTGAGATTATCAAAACATTCAAAACATTTTGTTGAAAACTTAAACGACAAATTGGCTTCTAAAATTCTTCCTGGAAGATCGCAGGCATAATTCTGTGAGTAACAGGGTATGCTAATGTTTCATTGTAGGGGGTGTATATTAGTTTACTTGGCAATTAGTACAACTTAACAATGAGATTGGCCTAACCTTGTTTTGGGTGCAATGAGATAGGCCGAACGAGAAGAACACCGAGGCATTCGATGCATGATGGGCTCAGAATTTAGATGGTGGAGGGCAATTCAACTTACTCATATAAGAGATTATTTTTAAATATCTTTGAATCAATGCGTGTGTGAATACACAAGTCCTTTAAAACTACGTATAAACCCCAGACTGAAACCAATGTTGGCTCAACAAAGTATGTGATAAAAAAAATATAAAAACAAAAAATAATATAGATATTACATCTTTTTTTACAATGTCATTTCATAAAATATAAATATTAATTGCATATTAATTTATTAGTTGATATAGAGTACAGCAATGAAAAATCTTGCTGTTAATTGAGGTACCCTACAGAAATCACATAATGTAATTAGATTTTGTTGACAAACTTTTAGAATGGTATGAGCATTGTCCGAAATATTTTTGTTACATATGGAGCCTGTACAAACATTGAATAAATTTCAAACAAAACAAAATTTATTGCCACTATTCTTTTTGAATTATAGAAGTAAACACTAGTGACTTGAGATTACCTCCTACTCACGGCAGAACTTCCATATCACTGGGTTATAGGGCTATTGGCTATGGCTGCAATTCTAATTCTAGTGATCTCCATCCTCATCGTTTTGCCCCTATTCAGAACATAAACTCCCAGAACATAATTATCCTCATCTTTAAGAATCATTCGTTGGGAACCTGCTAGTTCAGTAGTTCGCCAATAGCATGATGTGAAGGCCAATAGAAATGAGCGAAAGAACAGTAGAAGATGGAGAACAAACATCTATAATCCGAGAATGAAAAAGCGTCCACAACTAATTCCTAACAATAAATACACATTGGTCAAGAGATATAACAAGCTCTAGCAGTAATCATGTACTCTCCAACATATCCAGCCAAGCGCAGCAGCTGTCTAATTTTTCGTTGTTTTGAGGACTTCAAAATAGAATTTCCCGTATGAAGTAGATTATCGAAATATGAGTAAAATTAGCCCGTAAAATAAGAAGCAGTTTTCCAATCGATAGAAGAAGGTAAACATCAGGAAAACCTCAGCCGTTGATTGAAGAAGGTAATATCATTTTCCAAATCCAGTAGCAACTCTCTTGCCCCTCCGGTTTTCGATCTTCTCAGGGCTTGGAAGTCCAGTCTCAACTTCGTACTTACTTTCTAAGGCCTGTGATAAATTAAACAAAAGCCATTAACCTTTTTTTTCCTAAAGCTGGGCTATTTTGTCCTGCATAGACATGGTAACTCTTCATTCAGTTAAAAAGACTAGAAATAAACATCTTGAATCTAGGACTATTAGAATTTCCCTGACTAATTAGTTCAACTCAGACAGCAACTGTAAAAGATTTATTTTTCTCCCTCCCAATGGAAAGTCACCAGTGATCATGCATGTAAAGAGAGAAGGAAAAAACATATGGTTCCAGTTGAAGTTTGAAATTGCAATTTCAGATTTACTGATCAATGTAAAGGATTATCAGACCCAAATGGTAGAGCATGTGACTTTTCAATAGAGTTACAATTGCCATAACTACCTAAACAAACCATATAAGCCACATATGTTTAATTGCAAAGTCCTCTGAGATAAGAAACGGGTTTGAATTTGATTAAGGAAAATTCTCTTGGAATGGAATGACAAAGAATGGTTTGTTCTTCCAAACCTGTAGTTGAGCACGGATGCTATCAAGAACTTCTTCAGTCATTCTCTCAAAGAACAGAACTCCCTGTAAACACGAAACATACAACACATAGATCAACAACATGTACTGACACGGAAATTATTCAAGATTAAGAAATCTTATTAGCACAAAATACCTTAGACATACATGACAGAGAACAAAATCATCATTTAAAAGCTGTAATGCTTGAATTAATTATTAAGGTTGAAAAACAGACCTGTAGATGGTCAAATTCATGCAGGAACACCCGCGCAGGAAGCTCTGAGAAACTGACTGAGAACCTTTTTCCATTGACATCACGCGCATCAATCTTCACAGATTCTGGTCTCTGGAGCACAAATAGGAGATTATCTTAGGCAGGAACAAGAATAAATAACCCATGAAAAAATCATAGTGGGCATGGTCATCAATTAAATGACACAGGGCGTATGTCCCTTTTACAGAGCATATATTGAAAAACCCATCACAAGTCTAACATAAAGCCCCATGACAGAAAGCAAATGGAAAAGGAACAGTTTATGTTTTCCTACCTGTACGTCACCATAAATCCCTGGGAAAGAGAGGCAACCCTCATTAAAAAGTGAAAGTTTCTTTGAGTATTTGCTAATTCTTGGATTAATAAGAGCAATTTCCTCTCCTTCACCACGTACACCCTCTGGATTGAACACCATAAGTTGTACATTGACTCCTACTTGGGGTGCTGAGAGTCCAATACCATCAGTTCTGTGGTAAAGGAAAGCAATCAACATTAATATCGAGATTTAATATATTCACAAGGGCGGACGCACGTTCAACGCCCCCTCCGGTTTCCTTTTTTCCCACATCCACATGCACAGTATTGATTCGTAGAATATTAATTTAAATAGAAAATAAAACAAAATAACCGCCAACAATTACGAGGCTCACTTGTACATTACGTCGAACATTTCGTCGACAAGCTTCTTCAGATTATCATCAAAGGTATCGATGCGCTTATTTCTTATCCTCAATCTTGGGTCTGGATATTTCACAACTTGCAAGGGAGCCTCGAACTGAAGATCGCCAGCTAAAGAAATCAGCAGAGTTCATCCAATTAGTGCCTCCAAATACCAAGGCGAGTTCATACGAAAGCATGTTTATGGGATTTGCCAGTTAGCTTACGAGAAGCGACTTCGTCTTCTTTAGGTGAAAACCCTCTTTTGGCCATCGCTTGACGAGGAATCACGGAAGGTCTTGCGTGGTACACGGAAGAGAAAGTACGGCGAAAGATGGAAGAATCGTGGAAACGATTTAGAATGGTGAGATAAGCAGACCGTCGATTAAGAGCAGGAAGAAGAAAATGTGCTGAGAAGAGCCTAGTAACCCCCCCAACATCCATGGCCACAGAGCACGAGAGGCGCATTCTGCCCAACACGTAAGAAGGGATAACACTTTAATCTATTTTGACTTCATTTTGGACTACAAAATTTAAAATTCTCCCCTTCCCTAATTTTATTTTCCCGACGGTTTGTATAATTTAATCAATTTTCTACCATTTTTAAATTAGTATATCCTGCTAATTTTTTAACTAAGGTGAACTTTGGTACACATATATAGGGTGGGTTTGAATCAGAATTTTATTTCATCTTACTTTTACAAACATAAATTACAATAAAAATTAGTTAATATAATGTGATTTATGTTTGGATAGACTTTTATAATAAAGTGAGTTTGACAAATTAAAACTTGCTGGACGTGTTTAGATTAGCGATGGGAAAAGTTACGGCTTTTTTATCCAGACACGACAAACAGTAAAAATATTTACTCAGATGCTATAAGATCAAAAATATTTACTCAGATACTACACTTGAAATCGTTCAGACAGTGAACGAGTTTAAATTTGTACAGAAGTTGTTCAGGCCAAAAATGACTTTAGTGGGACCCACATCCAAAATATGAAAGTTGTTCTTGGTCTGAACAACTTCAGTGAGACCCATATCACAAAATGGAAGTTGTTTTTGGTCTGAACAACTTCAATGGAACCCACTATTTGTCTTACACTCCATGCGTTTTCAGCTTTCATATTTTGACCAGACTATTTCTGCCTTTTGCGTGTAGCTTTCATATTTTGACCAGACTATTTCTGCCTTTTCCAACCACACACAAAGTGTTTCTTCCTTCCCCAAATATTCCCATCAATATAGAGTAGTCATTCAACGTCTCTCACACGTGAATACTTTGTTTTTGCATGTGAGTGTATAGTATGAATTCTATTTATATAAGGTATTCGCCATTCCCACTCATTAGAAGGCTTCTCTTCACTTCTCACATTCTTCTTTCTCTATATGTAAGGCATTCCCGTGAAGTAGGTAAATACGTTTTATCTCAACTTCAATTCTTCATACAATTCAATTCTTCTTTCTCTATATATAAGGCATTTCGCTTGAAGAATTGAATTTTATCTGTGGGTCCTTCAGTTCTTCTTTCTCTTTCCACAATTTCACGTGAAGTTGGTGGTATGTGTGGCCTTGCAAATATTGCATACATTTTATCTCAACTTGAGGCTTAATTTTTCTTCTGATTAAGGTACATTCTCTTGATTTTTTTTTTTTAAATTTTGATATGTATTTTGCTAAATGATGGATAAGAATTTTATATTTAGTCATTTTTACATGTTGAGTTTGTTTTAATTAAAAAAATGTAGACATATAATTAATTGTCATATAAAATAAATTACAGTTTACTTTTTTATAATCTGATTAAATATATATCTTTTTTTTAGTAGATAGTGTTTGAGTAAATATGTAGTCAAATTAAAAATATATTTAGTTAGATAATATTTGGTTGTGAGCATGGTAATCAAACTTCTCCTATGCCAGTCAATACGTCATGAAAAATACTTGAATATTTAAAGAAAAATTGATGGAATAATATTCCCCACTCATAAAATTTTAATATACTATGATAAAATTATTTTTGTTAAAATTACGTAAAATTTATATCAAAGCATGCGTAGAAGACAGTTAAATTATTTAACTATAAAAACCTTTAAAATATTGAAAATCCAAATCAGTGGTCCAAGTTATAATTTTTATTAAATTTATAATTATTTTATTATTTGATTATGCATAGTGACTTCATGTATGAATTTCATAAATTCGAGTTTACATACCTGTCACGAGTTTACTTAAACTCATGAGTTTGACAACCCTGGTTGTGAGCTTAGTCTAGTCTTGTATCTAGCCAATGAAAGCTAGCACTAAATGGTGTCAAAATTTTTCTAATAAAAAGAGTACTGATGGTGGGGTTAATAATAATGAAAGAAAGGAGTTTTTTTTTTTTGGAAAAATTAGAGAGGAGGACCTAGAGAAAGCAATATTTATTAAAGAGGATCTTAAAAATTATAATTATTTAGGCAGACCAAATAATAAACTATAAATTTAAAAAAAATCACTCAACAGTAATAGCTAATTGTTTCGTCATATTAAGTAATTATAATTTTTAAATAACTAGTGTGAAATAGTTATTAACATTTATTTTTGTTTTCAATTATAAGAATGTTTTTTTGGAGTCACTTAAACAGTACCTAATATAAAATTACACAAGTACATTTATTATAAGCTTATTATTATTTAATGTAAATTTACCTTTATGTGTTAACTAAAGTATACATCTCATCAAAAGCATTTATTCGCAATATAGAAATTAGAGGTTGAAAGGAATATAATTATTCGTTAATAATATAGATAAATTAAAATTGAACATTTGAAGTATGAAAGTGGGACCAAGAGAAAAATGAAGCAGAGGCAATTTTTTTGAATAAGAAATATTTTCAAATTAATTTATTTAATCAAATATTTATCTAATTTAGTCATTAAAAATATCCAATACTAGAACATAAGTTAGAAAAAATTTAGGAATGTAGTTGTGGGAGAATTTAATGTTTTTAAATATATTTAATCCTTCTAAATATTTATAGTTTTTAAGATCCTTTTTTATAATAAAACAGAAGTAATGATTTTAGCTAATTTTTTAATAATATTTAATTATAATATTTTTTTTCAATAAAATGGAATGAATAGAAAATTATTTATTTAATATATTTGAAATATGTAATTTATATTATTAATTTTATATTGATATATTAGAATTTATAATAAAATTTTAATATGTAACGTTTATTTTTAATTGAAATTAATTTTTAAGTTATTCTAAATATTTTTTATGATTGGTGTTCCACAGTCGTTGTTGATTAAAAGATATTACAGGTTACTATCTTACTTAAAAATGTAAATAAGTTTCTTAATAAATAGCCTAATTTTTGTAACTATAAATAAATGATTATTCTACTACTTTATTTTAAAAAATATATACATAATTGAATTAAAAAATAATGATATTATGGAGTTAATTTAGTTTTACAATTCATTTTTGTTTAATTAATAATTATACTGTATTATTAGGAAGCAGAATGGATCATAGAAAAGAGTTTGTGTGTATATTTGCAAATGGACGAATTTTTAATGGCCCGGTTGATGCAACATTTGAGTGTGATAGAGCGAAAGTAGTGAAAGTTGATCCAAATATTACATTGGATAGATTGAAGGAAGTTATTGGACGAAAACTACAACTTCCTCCCAATGAAATTATGACAAATCTAGTGTACAGATATCCTACGTGCATAAATCCACCACAATACCAAGCATGCAATCTAGAAGATGATTCAGATGTACAACAAATGTGACAAGTGAACCGTCGATTCTCAACTCAGTTAACATGTGCAGAGTTGTATGCCAATATAAGTGACTTGGAAGATGTTGGTCATATTGAATCACAACTAATAGACAAAAATGCTAGAAATACTCTTCCATCAAGTAGCAATCAGCTGAACATTATAGAAGAAGAATCCATGTTTAGCGATCAGATGGAAAATCTTCACCCATTTGAACTTCCCCAAGATGGTATCAACAATGGGCTATCTTGCTCTGTTCCTCAAATGGAAGATACTATGGATGAATTTGAGGAAGAAGATCAATATGATTCTTATTTAAATATTGGTGATGGGAATGATCATGATGACAATGATGAGCATGACGAGATCAACCAGGATAATGAGCTAGCATCTGCTTTCTTCTCGCATATTAACGTTGAGTCAGCTATGGCTCCTGAGTTCAGTGAATTAGAAGAAATTCCACCTTTCAGTCAAAATGAAGAGTTACATATCGGAAAGATGTTTAGCAATGTTCGTGTTTTGAGACGTGCGGTCAAGTTATACTCTGTTCGAGTTCATCACACATTCAAGGTCTATTATTCATGTAACAAGTATGAAGAATATCGATGCATTAACTATGGTGAAAGCTGTAATTGGAGAGTAAGAGCTTGTAAGAAGGAAAACAAAAACATTTGGCAAATTACAAAATATGGGGGGGCCCACACATGCTTAAGCACATCACTAACTCAAGACCATCCAAAGTTTGATGCTGATGTTATATCATCTTGTATCACAGCAATGGTAACTGATACGCCAGATGTGAAAGTATCTCAAATTATAGAGAGGATGCAATCCATGTTTGGTTATATAGTGTCATATAAGAAGGCTTGGAATGCAAAACAATTAGCCATTATCGTTGCTTTTGGGAATTGGGAGATCTCATATTCCTTACTCCCAAGGTAGTTGGCCGCAGTACAACACTTCATGCCTGGATCATACGTACAATTTTCAAATAAACAGTGCTCTCAAGTCAATGCGAATGGGGAACCAATTGAAATGTTTCGCCGTGTGTTTTGGGCATTCAAGCCATGCATTGATGCCTTTCCACATTTGAAGCCCATTATACAAGTTGATGGAACATTTTTATATGGAAAGTATAAGGACACATTACTAATGGCTATATCACAAGATGGTGACAGAAATGTTGTGCCGCTTGCATTTGCGGTAGTTGAAGGGGAGACAAGATCAGCTTGGACATGGTTCTTATGCCATGTGCATCATTGTATTGTAAAAGATAGAATAGAAATTTGTTTAATTTCAGACAGACATCGTTCAATTTTGGCTGCAGTTTCTGATCCTCAACATGGATGGCAGCCACCACATGCACATCATGTTTTTTGTCTACGTCATGTGGCCTCTAACCTTCACAAAGCACATGGAACAAATTGGCTAAAAGAGAAATTTATAAATATTGGTGAGATTTCTTGTGTTTTATGATATAATAACTTTATAATTATGATTATTTTTAACAAGTTAATAATTACTTGTAGGGTATGCGTATGAACGTCATGTTGTTGACCAACAATTAGCAGAGATAGTATTGCAACATGCATCTGCTGCTAGATGGATTGGAGCCATCCCCAAAGAAAAATGGTCACGTGCATATGACGTTGAAGGTCGACGTTATGGACACATGACAACTAACCTTGCAAAGTGCATGAATGGTGTATTCAAAGGTGTTCGAAGTCTACCCATAACTGGTTTAGTTAAAGCGACCATGTATAGAGTTAACAACTATTTTGTAAAGCGTGCCAATAAGTTCATGCATAAATTGCAACTGGTCAAGTGTTTTTTGAGACACTAACAAAGAAGTTAGACATAGTAACACAAGGTGCATCTAGATGTGTTGTTCGAGAGTTTGATAGAATATCAATATCATTTGAGGTTATGGAGCCATACAATATTCAACTTCGTCAATTTCGTCGTTGTTGCAAGGTTAACTTGATTGATAGAAAATGTGATTGTGGAGAATTTCAAGCAGAAAAGTTTCCATGTATGCATGCTGTTGCAGCTTGCTCACAAGTAGGCATTAACCATTTGCAATATGTTGATCCTGTTTTTAGGTTGGAAACCATGCAAATGGCTTACAGTAACAACTTTCATCCAATAGGAGATGAGACTTACTGGCCGCAAATTGATTGCCCTACTCTAATACCTGATCCATCAATGATTAGAGATAAAGGCTGTCCTCGTTCAAGTCGCATACGTAATGAGATGGATTGGACCACACCCAACCCACCCAACAAATGTGGATTATGTAGACAAATTGGTCATAATTGCTCTACTTGTCCTCAAAGTGTGGCATCCAGACAATAAATTATGTATTTTGCTTATGTAAAAAGAAAATTATATATGAAGATGAAATGTAAATGGTTTTTGTAATTTTTTATATTATGTGAATATTTATTTGTTATGTTGTGTTTAGATATTTGAAAATGGCACAATATCCAGAAGAAGTCATTAACCCTGGTCAAGAGGATAACTCACTTCTGTACTTACAAACTCAACATATTTCGCAACAAGTTTGGAATGAAAATGTAAGTAATCTCTCTTAACTACTACTTATTAATTCTATGCTTTAATACTAAATTTTTTTAAAAAATTTCTCTATAGGTTTCTCGAATCCTACACACTAGACGAGTCATGCATGCTAATCGAATGATTAAGCCACCCAATCAGATACTTGAATATCTTAGATTAGCTGGATTTTATGGTGTTGCGAGGGTAGGGCAATTTGATTACAACCGGAGTTTGGTCTCAGCCCTTGTTGAGAGGTGGCGTCCTGAGACTCACACATTTCATACTACACGTGGAGAGTGCACGATAACATTAGAGGATGTTGCTATACAGTTAGGCCTTCTTTGTGTAGGAATGCCTGTCATTGGGAAAACTGACTTTAATTGGCAAGATGTTTGTGAATGGCTTCTAGGGGTTAGACCACCTGCAGATAGAATACTTGGACAACGACTACTTATGAATTGGTTGGAAGAGCACTTTAATCACTTACCTGATGATGCAGACGATGTACAAGTTCAACAATTTACTCGTGCATATATTCTCAGGTTGATTGGAGGATATCTCATGCCAGATAGATCGTGTACTAGGGTGTATTTGATTTACCTTCCACTACTTTATAATCTGAAGAAGTTGGAAATTTTAGTTGGGGTTCAGCAGTTTTAGCTCACCTATATAGAGAATTATGTAATGCTACTAATCCAACTGAAGATGGGATTGGAGGGTGCTTATCATTATTACATTTATGGGCATGGGATCGTTTTCCTACGCTAGCACCACAACAACTGTATCTCCAGATCCACAGTCTAATATCTACCCTCTCTTACCTCTTTTGGGTTTCAGGTATGCCAAAATCACACAACAAATATTTCATATGTACTATTATTGAAATTTACAAATTTTAACACTACTTTTTTGGGTTGTTGATAATGCTAGATGGAAAAATGTAGGACAAAATCCTCGTCCAAGTGTCACATCCTTACGCCAATATAGGAGTCTTCTTGATAGAATGACTGATGATGACATAATTTGGCAGCCATATGAATCTTCTGAAGTGCGCCAATTGATTCCAGAATACTGCTTGGCAACACTTGAAATTTGGCTTGCTTCAGTTCCTCTAATATGTTTTCATATTATAGAATGACATCACCCTGATCGTGTACTAAGGCAATTCGATCGTCAACAACCTATTCCTGTCATGCCTGTTCATTTAGGAAATTACCATACAATACAACTACGTGGCAGAATAAGCACAAATTGGACTGAAGAATACTCAAACTTCATTGAAACATGGAATAGATGGCCACATGCTGTTGTTGATGCTCCTCTGGCACTGGGTGAACTTGATCGAACATCTGAGTACATGCAATGGTATTGGAGACATACAAGACGATGGATCCAACGTGTTAGTGGTGATACTGGCTATGTGGTAAGGTTTTTTTTAGTTTTTTCTGATCAATATCATCATTTTCTTTTATACGAAAATTTTTTCAAACCTAATGTTTTATTTATTTCAGGCTGACATAGCAAAACAGTTATATAGGCTAACAATTAATTCTTGTTCAACATGCTCTGATTACATTGATTATCGAGAAAGATTTGCTCGAGACCGGCATAACATCTTACTTGCAGTTAGAGAACAACGGTTTAATATGAATTCTCAACCAGCTCCACCACCAGTTGAGCTACCCCGTCCACAAATTCCTCGAGATAGACCAAGCAAACGGCGAGGCGATTACTTGTCTACTCAGCTACCAATTGCAAATGAAAATTTAAGTGAATAAGAGCCTCAAAATTTAGTCATTTTGATAAATACCAGTCTCATCAAGCCATATCACCTCTTCCAATCCAACTCATTTTACCCTCATCACATGCCATCATCATCAACATTATCCATTTTGACTTACCAATCCTCCTCAATTTCAGTCATTCATGTCCTTATTTGATGATCCTGCATTAT
>NW_021637573.1:0-64485 GCF_004799145.2 Neltuma alba | reverse complement strand
ACGAGTCATCTAATAACAACAAATAGTAATTATTTATAAATAAAATAAAAAGAAAAATTATTTATAAAGCTACAACATAATAAATTAAATAAATAAACATAAAATAAAATTATTTATCAATAAATTACTATTTTTACCTGAAAATAAGGATCTGCAACTGAATCAGAACTCGAATATGTTTGTGGAGAAAATTCAGCAGAGCTTGCGCTTTCCAGAACGATTGAAGAAGTGAGAGTGGGGGGGTTTATATAGACCGGAATTTCTAGCGGTTTTTCCACAAAACCGCTAGAAATTTCTAGCAGTTTGGCAGATATTTCTAGCGGTTTATACCGAACCACTAGAAATTTCTAAACTCCTCGGGGAATTAAAAATATTTCTAGCGGTTCATGCATCAACCGCTAGAAATTTTCAGTGTCTAGCGGTTATTGGCCTGAACTGCTAGAAAAATAAACGCTACAAATTTGGCGCCAAGTTCCCGCAAAACCCGGGAAATTTTCAAATTTTCTAGCTCTAAATTTCTAGCGGTTAGGTGGTAACCGCTAGAAATGTACGGGCAATGTTTTTCAAACCGTCGGTAATTTGCAGCGGTTTTTCTGAAAACCGCTAGACTAATTCTACATTTTCTTGTAGGGTATGCTATGGGGCATTTTCATTAAGTCATGATTACTCAAAGGCCCATATACTCTTGTTTCTATGTGTGCTTGTTATTTTCTGATAAGACTCTGCTAATGCACTGAATTTTGCCATGTATATACAACAAGAACATTGTAATGCTTGTGGACTTGTATTGTGGCCTTTTCTGTTATATTGTTAATCTATATCATTCCTTGGTAATGTTTCTGTGAATGCTTGTTAGTTTGTGATAAAGTCTCTGCTATTAGGCTTTTTCATTAATGCTTGAGACTCTGTTTGGAGCTCATATTTTTCTATTTCTGTGCATGCTTGTTATTTGATTGCAAGAGTGTCGAAAAAAGTGATGAATTGAGGATGTCAAAGCTGAACGTGAAGCCAATGCAATGAGTTAAACTTTGATTATTGATGTACAAAGATAAAACATGGCCATGACTTGTGCTTGAGTTGTAAAATCTATAAGACCAAAAGAATACATTTCACATTTAATTTGATCGTGTCTATTGAGAGAACCACCTTAGTATATTTTAACCCAAGATTATAAGATGAAGCTCAAAATACCCATTAACATGAATGCGGAAGAATCTTGGAAACACTGACGAGGTCTCTAGGAAAATTCGGAACACGCCAAAGATTTTTACAAGCAAAAAGTCATTTTGGTGGACAAGTAGGTCCCAAAAACAATTAAAAAAAAAGCATTGCCTGTTGATTAATTATAGTTTTCCAACATCTTATGTTGTTAAAAAGAAATAGTTTTGTAGTGTTACATGTTTCTTGTTTCATGGTTCCATACTTGATAAGCATTCCATACAATTATGACGCTATTTTGGCAGCATGAAGCTAAGTAGCTCAAACAAAATTTAATTTCCTTATCAACGATTTTGTTATCTGTAATGATCTTAAGTTTTCCCCCTTTTAACATGTTTAACTAGTCTTCAACTTTAATTTCCAGGTTAACACTCATTGCAATAAAGTCCTCTATTAATTTTAGCCCCCACTTATGTTCTCGAGGTGACTAATAGTCATAGTATGGAGAGCCTCGACCAGGTCAAAATTCACAGCGTCACTTTTTCAAATATGGTCCTTCACTAAGCACACAACAACAACAACAAGTCTTATCCAACAAACATAGAAAAAGAAATATGGTCCTTCACTAAGCACACAAACACAGAAAAACCTTCCAACAATTAGACATTGAAGTCTGAAGGAAAAGAAAGTATTATCCGAGAGAGGAATGCCACCCCATGTTTCCATGTTATTCATTCTGAACTGAACCTTCTGCTCTTGTTACAAAATGTTGTGGGTTCTTCGAACCTTAACTTACAAGCTCGCAAGTGCAAAACTCATTGTGTGAACCCTCTTACTGTGTAGTGTCTATGGTCTTTTTAGCTGATTCTTTGGAGTTAGAGAGAGGAGTGCAAGCACAACTTCTCTACCAGACTCACTAGTTCCACTTCTAATGGCAATATCTTTTCTATCCATTGGCTGGTTTGACAAAGCCATAAAGGAAGAACAGAAATTACATCTTTAATTTAATTGTTTGAACGGCATTCAACTTTGAAAATATGAGATTTTTGGAGGGTCCAGGATTCAACAGGCCAACTTGAAAAGTTTACCTTGTCTTCTTTGCTGGAATGATCAACATAACTTTCAACAAAGCCCTATTGCCTACCTATTTTCTTTCAGGTCTCCTTCACAAAGTCTTGCTTGGTAATTTACCAGCTCAACCTGCGCCATCAAACAGTTCAAATGGGAACTGCGAATTAGATACTTTTATTAAATGAGGCTCTTGTCAGAGACCTTTATTGTTTTGCTCAAAAGTTACTAAATTATGGCTTTGGTTTCTTATTTTCGTTTCCTCTTGATTTCTCACCTTTTACTTCTTTCAGTTGGGTATAGAAATGCCAGATATGTTGAATTTCCTTTATCTTTTGATTGCGAAGACCTTGGGAGCCTGCAGTTCTCTTTCACCAAGCCAGAATTGCAGGGCTGTGGCCTAATAGTGGTTCATAACTGTGATGCTTCAAATAAAATGATAGAACTAAAGAAGAATGGATCAAGATCATTCTTGCAGCTTAACGGTGTCTTTCTGCAGTAAAATATGATTATGGTTTTTGACCAGGATCTACATAATGGTCTGCAATCCAATCGCTCTTGTGAAGCCTTCAACAACAATATCCAAATTCCTACAAGCTCTCCTCTAGTTTCTTTTGATATTAAATACAACATAAGCCTGTTTAAATGCAACCACAAACTCAATCTCAGCACCCCTACTGGTTTTATTAAACGTGCTTGTGCAAACTTCGATATCTATCATTACAGCCTAATCCTTGATCTTCAGCCTGACCGAACTAGCCATTTCACAGCATGTTCAACTCTTGTGCTCCCTAAAAAAGACCTGCTTAATAGCACAAACCTTCAAGCTTCCTTATCTACCCAAATGACTCTGGAGATACGATTATTTGATGCTTCTGAACAGTGTCACAACAGAGGAGGCTAGTGTCAACTTGACGAAAACAATAACTTCTACTGCACTAGAGAAGGTATATTCTTTCCAAATTATAATTTTTTTAATGTTGGTTTTTGAGACAAATATGTAACTTCCTAATTTATGTCTAGATTACTGTTAAGCACTTTTTACTTCCGAGATCAAGTGATTTTTCTTGCTCTCCACAGCAAAGCCTCACCTTTCTTGCAACCTCGATCATATGCTTCATATCCTCAAAATCGCATATTTGAAAGTGAAGTTATCATTTGCAAATAAGATCTCTGCTTACCTATAGATGTTGTCATGTGTTGACATCAAGAACGTGATAATGCTTTTAGACTTGAATTTTGTTAACTTCTCTCTTCACTGTAGAAATTCTATCAATGTTGCTTGTTAAAAAAAAACAAAAGAAACAGACAAATGGAGATGTCTTTAGTGTGATAATGTAAAAATTCTGCAATTCTCCGAGGCTTTCAATTTGAAATTGTTTTGCTCTGGTAACATATTTCCCCAATATTTGCAGTCTATTTCCAAGTCCACTCAACAGTCTTAGACACAGCTATGCTAACCAAAAAGTTTCAGTGTTTTATTGCTTTCATCTTTAGGCAATATTTCTACCTTTTATCATTTCTTTTTTTAGATATACACATTTTTAAAAAAAAATCATTTCTGCATTCTTATTTACAGGAACAGAGATAAACAGAGAATGAAAGTAACACCGATTTTTGGCACTTCTGGTTAAAGTTGACATTAAGATACATTTCGATGTAATACTTCCAAAATATCTTCCTTGAGCACAATATTAAAGTTTTGAACTTACTTTTACAAAAGCACAGAATTGTCATTGAATATTGCTGTATGGTGCGGAAATAATTTTAGGCATGTAACTATTGAAGTGTTTATCATATTGAAGATCCAGTTGTGCTTTAATATTCCGGGGAAATTCTTTGATTGAATCCCTGAATGATCGCATTTACTTATGTGCATTGGAACTACTATTTGGTGGGAATCTTTTAATATGTATAATCAATATGGGCACTTTGAGAAAAAATTATAAATTTGAAAGACAGAGAATCGGGATTTTATATTTATGATCAAATATGACCCCCAATTAGCTCTTATAATAAGGGCCGGATATAGTATTAATTTTATGATAATTTCATAAATATGAATGGCCAAGCATATTTTGTAGACTCAAGAATTATGGGAATTCTGGTAGATCGTGGGTCTTCCATGTTAATGAACTATCGGCATTTAGTTTGGGGCACTTAATTTATGTGACTATCTCGCGAGAGAGAAACTTCAAAAGCATTGAAAATTAGTAACCCAATTGTGGTTTCAATGGTGAAATGCTGCAAGCTTATTTTATATGGCTTAAGTTCTTACCCGGCCATGTCTGGTATAATTCAAAATAGCATGAAAAAAACACATGTGAGAGGATGTCACTGACTATATCCCCAAAAAATGTGTACCAAGTAGTTTTATAAGAAAGTTTTTGTTTTTTATAGGCCTTGAGAAGTAGATATCATGCAAAACCAAAGATTTTTCTTTCCTTGCAAAGCATAACAAGGTGAAACATGGGAAAGTTGTTAAAGGCGAGTATCAAAACATCAATGATAAGATAAGCCGATGTTAAGAAAGCATCTTCTCACAATTTAGCAAATCACAAAGAAAGAAGATTATTTCCTAACATTAGACACATTTTGCTGGTCTCATATGGACAAGAATATGTATAATTTGGTTTTTTAGAGAGACAGGTTGGAAAACTTCTAAAGGCACCACTCCAGTCACATTGTAGGTGTTTTGTTTCATTTTTTTACTTTTTCATCTTTATTCATTTTTTTTAATTTTATTGCCGTTTGTTATTTGAAATCAATTTTTTTATACATTTTTTATTATTCTTTTGGTGTTATTTAAATACAAGTTTGTGATGCATACAAACTGAGCCTTGTAGACCTTCCAACAATGAGTAAAGTGGCGGAGATGCTTGAAGACAGAGTTGAGGCCTTCCAAGTGCAGAGATGCTGAGCATCAAGGAAGAGCTGTGGAAGGTAGATGTGAGTGTGTTAGACGTGAATCAGTAGGATATGAATCTATAATCTAATGTTACATGATCAATTAAACTGCACAAATTGACTTATTTAATAAATATGCGTAGCTTTATATCTTTAGCATTAGTTAATCTCTTTGACATCATCGTTCACCAATTTCCGTATCCTTAGTTCTCTGTTTAGTTTTTCCTCTCTACACAAATTCCAGGTTCTTGTCCTTCCATTATCACTTCATATGTCTGCGTGGTGTGGTCGTTCTAGCTAATTTTTTGGAGTTAGATAAGGACGCGCAAGCACAATAATCTTCTTTCCTTTACTTCCATCTTCAATACCAGAATTGCAACATCTTTGTCATCCAATCCATTGATCGGTTTGACAAAGTCATAAAGGAAGAAAAAATGTTTCATCTTGAATTTGATTGGTTGAACGGTAAGCTTCAAGAATCGTACGAAAAATTTTATGGGTCCAGTAATATTCAATAGGCCAAACTTGAGATGGAAACTTTGCCTGCAAAGACCCTATTGACTCCCCTATCTTATTTCACCAAGTCGTGCCTGGTCATTTTCCAAGTCAACTTGCGCATCAAACAGTTTGAGTAGGAACTGGAGGTTATATCTTGGGGTAGAAGGTGGAAACATGATTAGTGCAAACTAAATCATTACAAGTCTTTTGTTGGAGTACCATGGCCCTGGTTTCCGAGTTTCTTTTACTCTTGATTTCTCACCTTTTATTTGTTTCAGCTAGGTATAGATATGCCAACCGTGAAAAGTGTCCTAGATCATTTAACTGTGGAAACCGTGGGAGCATCCAGTTCCCTTTAACCAAGGTAGAAAGACCAGACCGTGGCTTGATGATGGTTCATAATTGTGATGATCCGAATCCATCTTCATAAAAAATTATTGAACTAGACAAGAAACCCTGGCTGCTTACTAGCGTCTCTTCCCCATTACTTGTGATTACGGTTTTCAACCTAGAGTTACACACTCGCTTACAATCCAATGGTTCTTGTGAAGCCTTCGAGAATAATATCAGTATTCCTGCGAAATCACCTTTGATTTCTTCTTATATCAAGGATAACGTAACGCTCTTTAAATGCCACCACCACCACAATGTCAGCAGCCCAATTGGTTTTATTAAACATCCCTGTCCTGGTTTTGATATATATCATTACAGACGAGACCCTAATCTTAAACCTGTCGAAGAAAGCTCCTTCTCAGCATGTTCAACTTTGGTGCTTCCAAGAAAGACTGGCCTGACAGCACAGACCTTCAATCGTTCTTATCTGCAGAAATGGTGCTTGAGGTATGATTATCTGATGATTGTGGCGAGTGTTACAACCACCAAGGAGGCTACTGTCAACTGGACAACAACAACTTTTACTGCGATGTTGGAGGTATATTCTTTCCCGGTGACAATTTTTTTTGACAAATATATAACTTACTCACTTACATCTCAAGTTTACTGTTATTCACTTTTTGTGAGGCTAACTAATTATTTTAAGGGGAAAAAAAAGACAATAAAATACTCTAGAAATTGCTAAAAGACAAATCAGTGTAAGTGAATTTTAAAATTCTAATTCATATATCTTGTACCATTTTGAAATTTTCAAATTTTATAAAATTACACAAATCCCCTTTACTATTTTTTCTTTCTTGTTTTTTAAATATTACCACCTCAACATTTCCGGCCACTAGAGCCGGCTAGTGGCCAGCCGCAGCGAAGCTCTAGTGACCGGTCGTCGAAACTCTGATGACTACTCTTTTTTATGTATTGACTATTCTTTTTTAGCTATTGACTATATTTGTTTTTAGAACTTCAATGACTACTCTTGTTTAGCTACTGACTACTCTAGTATTGTGATTAACTATTTTTATTTTTAAAATTTTGGTGGCCATTCTTGTTTAGTTATTGACTATTCTAGTTTCGCTATTGACTACTTTTGTTTTAAAAATTCAAAAAATGCATTAAGTGTTGTTAGAAATCTAGTGAATACTTTTTATTTAGTTACTCCCTCTATTCCTTATTATAAGAGATGAATAACAGAATTACGTTGATAAAAAAACAGTATGTTAAAATTAGTTAAAAACAGTCAATGTATAAAAAGTATAAATTTTTTCCAAAAATACCATCATTAATAAGGAGAGAGAGCATGAGAGAGAACAATTAAATTAAAAGAAAGAAAAGTGGGAGGGAGGGAGAGTGTGAGTTGGAGACAAAATAAATATGGGTAAAATAAGAAATCAACACAAAAAAGTAAAGATAACTTTTAAGTGTCTCTTATATATAGGAACATGTTATAAGCATTAAATGTCTCTTATAATAAGGAACGGAGGGAGTATTTACTAGTCAATGGCTATGTAAAAGTGGTCACCAGAACTTTGAAAACAAAAGTAGTCAATAGTTAACTTAGAGTGGTCAATAGTTTTATGAAAGTAGTCACCGAGAATAAGGGTTGTGTTGTCATTTCATAATATTTTAAAATTCCCAAAATAGTACAAGGGATCTAATTTGGGATTTTGAAATTCATCTACCTTAATTTATTCTTTGTCATTTTTGAGAGTATTTTATTGTCTTTTTCTCTTATTTTAATGCTGACTTCGGCTTAATTCTTGTTTTGATTGTAGAGCGCGTAAGGGAAAAATTTTCAAGGTGGTGCTTGGACTAGGTAATATACACATCATTTAGTTCGTTTCATGCTTATAACTTTTAAATTTTAAACTTACATCTACATATCCGTTTCGAGTTTCATCTTCTCTTTTAGCTGTTTAATTTCCATCAATTTATTAACTTTAGATAATAATTCACTACAGAGATTTTCTTTCTTTTTGATCAAGTCATAAAACAAGTAATCTATCTAATCAGTTTACCACTTATAAACATAGTTGAAATAGTCCTTACGGAAACAATGGGATTGCTAATCAGTATTTATGTTACTCATTCATGTCATAAAATTTTGCATAATCAATCTTATTAATCACAGTTTCTGCAGTTGTAACAGTAGGAGTTTTTGTTCTTATAATCTGCTTGTTTAGAAGGACATTAATCTGGAAAAACAAATCTAAAGATCATCAAGATTTTGAGGCCTTTCTAAAGAGTCATGGATCACTGCCACAAAAAGATATAGTTACTTGGCACTACAACAAAATGTGTTATTTACCTCTCTCATTTATGTCTGTTTTAAAAAACAGAAGAGACTTCATGTCTGTTTTAAAGAAAACAAATGTTTATTACGTCTGTTCACGTCAACCAAACGTGAAGTAACGTCTGTTGATAAAAAACAGACATGAATTCACTTCTGTTTACACAAAACAGACGTGAATTCACGTCTGTTGATTAAAAATAGACGTGAACTAATGTTGTTGCTTCATAACATACGTTAGTTCACATCTGTTTAGCAGAAACAGATGTTACTTCACATCTGTTTTTAAGTAAACAGACGTGAAGTAGCTTGATTTTAAAAAAAAAATTGCCCACAGCTAGCATCAGCTTCATATCAGATCAGTACCGCGAACCTCCAGCCCACAGCTATCTCGCGCAACAACTCTGATTTTTCGGTCTCTCCCTCTCATTTTTGTCTTCTACGTGCTGCAGTCGTGAGCTACTCAAAGATTTTTCGGTCTCTCCTTCTAATTTCAACTCTCTCAAGGCCGTAGCCCTCCCTCCATTGCCGTCACACGTTCTGCATCAGCTCGCCGTCGATTACCAATGTGAATCGTTGAAGTTCACACGCACAGCAGCTCACCGTCCTCGTCCTCTCTCCAGGCCGTGATAGTCTTTCATTCGAAGGCACGCCATAAGTAAGTTCATTCAACCGTTGCATTGTGGGTTTAGTATGTTGTACATGGGTTTGAGTAGTTTGAGGAGTTTTGAATTGGTTTCTGAGGTTGCTGTTTAAATTTTTATTGAAGAATTGTGTTTAGATAGTTTTAAATTTGTATAGATTAATTGGGTAGAAAATTTAAAGATTTCAAGCATTGTTAATACTTGTTAGAAAAATAATGCATACAAAGTGTTTGCCAAAATGCCTAAGAGGGATTGCATTTAGATAGTTTCCTATATGTATTGAATTTAGATTAAGGATTGGGTATACATTAAATTATTAATGAAAAAACTGCATTTAGATAGGTTAAAATTTGTTTACATTGATTGGGTAATGGATTTGAAGTTTGAAATCCTTATTAACTAACTTGTTTGAAAATTAATATATAAAAAGTGTGTCAAAATGTCTAAAAGAAAATTTTCCTATATGTATTGAATTAGATGTTGATTATATTCAAGAGGAAGCTTTGAAAATTGGATGTTTATTAATTGGATAATGGATTTGAAGATTAAAAAGATTGTTATGCATTAATTAGTTGTCAATGGAAAGCTTTGTTCTCATAATGTTTGGATTTTGTTATGTAATATGTAAAATCTCCACTACTTGTAAAAGTAATTTTTATGTCTTTTTAAAATTTTAGGAATTGCCATGATGATATAGTTATTGTGAGATGTTTTATGTTGTAATTGGAATGAATCGGATTTTTGATAATGACTGCTCATATACTGTTGATGATATTGACTTCATCCGAGACCTTTTGGCACAGCAACTGCTTCAAGAATGGTGGTCTAGGGATTGATCAAGTTTATGTTTATAGACATAATGGGTTATCAATTTTGACTTGTGCAATTTGTTCTTCTTTTTTGACTAGTTAGTTAATGTGTCAATATATTGATGAAGTTGTGATGTTGATATGTCTTGGCTGAAAATATGGATTGGTTCATTCTATTTCAACGTGCTGGAAAGTGGCTATTATGGCCATTGTGGATGTAGGGAAGTGGTACATACAAAGTGAATTTTTTTTTAAAAAAAAAGAGCACATTCACGTCTATTTTAGGAAACAGAAGTAAAAAATCATACTTTTAATCTCTGTTTTACACCAAAACAGACGTCAATTTACCTCTGTTCTAACAAAACAGACGTAAATTCACGTCTGTTTCTCTAATGCACTAAGACAGCAATAACATGGTAATTCTTGTGGACTTGTATTATGTCCTTCTCTGTCTATATTGTTAATTTACATCATTCCTTGGTAACTTTTCTGTACATGCTTGTTATTTTTTGAAGTTATCAATTGCAAATTAGGGGCATGCTTGTTTTTGTTCTTTGTTTTCTTATTCTTAAGAAAATTTTATAAAATTATTTTTTAGAACAAGTTTTGAAAACAAAAAAACAAAAGAATTTGTTTGGATAATAATTTTAAAAAATCATGTTCAAAAAAAAATAATAAAAAACCATACTTGATAGGTGATAGTTGTCGTTACTAATAATAAGTGGTGAATAGTAGGTGAGAAAAGAAGAAGATTTCTTAAAAATTTTGAAAACAAAAAATAAAAAGCACAAAAACAAAAACAAAAAAACATTTAAAAGTTGTTTTAGTTTTTTTGGTTTTTAAAAACATGTTATTGCTTTTTGTTTTTTAAAACAATCAACTAAAAACAAATTACCAAACAAGTTTTTTTGTTTTTCTGTTTTTAAAACAAAAAATTGTTTTCAAAATAAGAAACCAAACAAGCCCTAGATTTCTGCTTACCTGTAGAAGCTGTCATGTATTGACATCAAGAACGGGGTAATGCTCTTGCACTTGTATTATGTTAACTTCTCTCTTTACTGTAAAAATTCTATGAATGTTGCCTGTTAAGAAAAGAAACGAACAAACGGAGATGTATGACAATGTAGAAGTTCAGCAATTCACCGAAGCTTTCTATTTAAAAATGTTTTGCTACGGCAACTTATTTCGCCGATCTTTGCAGTCTATTTCCAAACCCATACAACACTCTTAGACTCGGCTATACTAACCCAAGATTTTCAGCGTTTTCTTGCCTTCATCTTATGGCAACATCTCTACCTTGTATCATTTCTTTTTTGGATATACACTTCTTTTTTTTATCATTTCTACATTCTTATTTACGGGAACAGAGACAAACACACAGAATGAATGACACCAATTTTGAGGAAGTTGAATCTATGTTTGATTTTAAGATAGATATGAACTTCCAAAATATCTTCGTTAAGACTTAAGCACAGTGCTATGAAATATTTTAACTTGTTTTCTCACTCTTATAGAACCACAGAATTTTATCATTGAATGTTGCTGTATGGTGAAGAAATTCGTGCTAGAGGATTTGCTTCGAGCTTCAGCGGAAATGCTGGGAAAAGGTGGGTTCGGGACGGCGTATAAGGCGGTTCTGGATGACGGAAGTGTCGCCGCCGTCAAGAGGCTCAAAGAAGCTCAGATTGGAGGGAAGAAAGAGTTCGAGCAACAAATGGAAATTCTGGGGCTACTGGGACATCCAAACATTGTTAATTTGAGAGCTTAATATTTTGCCAGAGACGAGAATTTGCTGGTATCTGATTACATGCCCAATGGAAGCTTGTTCTGGCTTCTTCATGGTACATCAATTTTAGGATGTGGATGTAGGGAGTTTATTGTTCCAATACCGTATGTCAAACAAGTGATGGTATCATTATTTAGACATAATATCTTCTACTTTCAAGCTTTGATTCTTAAGCCTATGCATGATGTTAGGCCTGTCTTCAGGATGAAACCTGACACCGTTCCTACATTACAGCTGTCAAATGCTGGTGGGAGGCTTATAATTGCTTCTGATGGCATCTAGGATGCTCTATCCTCAGAAATGGCTGCAAAATCTTGTCTGGGTTTGCCTGCTGAACTTGCTGCTATGCAGGTTGTGAAGGTAACATGCTTCATAATGCTTTCTGCTAATTTTCGTCAAGCCAATATTTCTTTTAGACTGAGGTTTGACATAAGATTCATGTTGAACATATAACATATCTGATATTTGTGCTCATATTCATAAATGCTTAAGTCTGTAATTATTCCCCTTGTCATTCAGGAAGCATTAAGGACAAGAGGTATAAGGGATGATACAACTTGCATAGTAGTTGACATAATTCCTCCTAATAATGGATTGCCACCGCCTCCTCCCCCCAAAAAGCAGTTGAGAGCTTTACTATTCAGGAAGAAATCCAGTGATTCTGCTAGTAAGCTATCAAAGAGGCTTGCAGCTGTCAATATAGTAGAGGAATTGTTTGAAGAAGGATCAGCAATGCTCGCTGAAAGGTAATCTCACATTCTTTGGGGCAAAAGTTTTAATTTTTGGAGGGATCATGCAAATCTCATGGCAATGACCTGCATCATGGTTTTCCTGCTTTGAACATTTGTTTGAAATTTGATATAAGGAAAAAGAAGAGAGACAGATAAAAGGGAAGAGGATGATCTTTTAAGAGGAACAAAAAGAGAGAGAGAGAGAGAGAGGAAGTCACCCCAAGTTTTGAGCAGTTTTGAATGAGAGCTGTATTTTAGATGTGATTTTAACACGCAGATTATAAGCTTTTGAAATAGAAAACTTGTAGGGGCCTTTAGAGATTTGAGCTTTATCTTCTCTCTTATAGGGCCTCATATTTTTATCAATGAACCGTGCATTCTCTTGTAAGCCCAAGCATGTTACGGTTGATGAATAATTGAGTACATCATATAGAACCCTGTTGCCTCTAAAATTCATGGATTGTTCTTCCACGCTCTGCAACTTGCAAGTTAATCTCAGATCTCGGAATGCTCTGAAATTGCAATTTGATGAGAGTATTATGATTTTATTTGCCCGACAACTACGCCTGACTATTTTCTTCTAATTTTCCCGGGTTGATGTTCGTCGCATGATTGACTGGTCTGAAAACTATTCCTCCACGAATTACATTTTCATTATACAACCTACTAATAAACGCCTAAATAACTTCAATTAGGTTTTGTTTATTGTTCACTGACTCTTTTTATATATCTTCTTTTTTCAAGCACATCGTTTTCATTGTTATTTCATAAATATGATTCATGAATATTTGAGCAAATGTTGCAGATGAGGGAACGAATGGAATTCAGGGGAATCAACCTCTGGGATTTTTGTGTGCGCAGTGTGCCAGAAAGATCTTGCTTCAAGTGAAGGCATATCTGTTCATGCTGGTTCCATTTTCTCTACCACCTCTAAGCCCTGGCAAGGCCGTCTTCTTGTGCTGATTGTCGCAACAAGAAGGACACCATGGAAGGCAAGCGTCCTAGTGGAATTAGAGTCTCATAGCTTTTCTTCACCTGTTCATCCTCACTTCCCCCTGCTTTTCTTGTAGTCATGATTTTTATGGGGTCAAATAATTGCTTAGATCCCACTATTAAATAGTGACAGATGTATATGTAATGTTCTCAATTTATTAAAAAAATGAGCATCTCTTCTAATTCACAAATGAAGCCAGTTGTTTTAACTATTCCACGGAACAAATGTTACCCTATTTCAGCCCACCTACAAGATCCATTCTTGATTAGTTCCATCCAAAACCCAACACGTATACCCCTATTACACCCAAATTAAGTACAGATACACAACAAATACGCAAGGATGTAAAGGGAATTGATATACCTCTGCCACAAAATAAGATGAACGCGAGGCTTAAACATATACTGTGTAAATAAACACTTAAGCACTGAGCATAATTATCTCTTCACTCAAAACGTGAACCTAAGTTGTCCCTTTTCATCCTTCTCGGGTACATTCTTTTGCCCCTCTACTTTTTATCTCATCAGATTTTTGACCTCTACCTTTCGTCCCATTTTCTGCCGCTTGGCCTGGAAAAGAAAAATCCGAATAGGATATTAAATCGGTGGAGACAGCGGTTCAATGGTTGGTGAGTCAGATTAAGGTTAATTCAGATCAAACTATTCATATGAAAATAATATAATTTAATTACAAATAACAAAATATAATACCATTAATAATCACTAATAACAAATACAAGGACAACAATAGTTTGATTCTAATAATAATAATGTACAATAATTTTAAGAATTTTAATATTTATGATTCCTCAATAATTAAAATTAATAATCATTGATGTCAAAATTATCATTAAAATTTATTTAAATCTATAGTGATTAAGACATTAGGAGCTGAATGAGGAAAAATGGGACCAATAGCAACATAATTATCCAAATCAGTTCATCACCGTTTTACACTGGTTTTGACTGGGTTGATACCGGTTCATCATTTAGATTGGACCACTACCAGTTCACTAGTTTTCTAATTGAACTGACCAGTTTGGTCTTTTTTTTTTTCCTCACTGATCTTTTCTTCCATGTGTCTTGGTGGCAATAGTTGGTCTCAGCACAATGCGATCATCTCAACAAGATAGAGCAACAATACATATATACTTCATTCTGCAATATAAATCACTTTAACTCATTAAACATGTTTCAAATTGATTTTTTTTTAAAAACTTTACCCATATTAAATGAAGTTGTGAAGAAGGGGAAAAAACATAAGGAGTTATATTTATGCACTAATTACAAGAAAAATTGACAAATAAGCATTAAATACTCTCTAAGTGACTTATATTTTTAACTAAACCATTCTTTTAGAAACGACTTATGTTACCAAAAAGTTATTAGTTGAGATGGTAAGCAGTCTCACCTCCGTAAAAACAAGAACACTGGTTTAAATCTTGAGAAACACACTTATTGGGAAGGCTTTAACTTTTTCTCTCTCAGCCTAGAGATTAGTTTCAAGTCTAAAGTGATTTGAGGATATTCTGAATTATACAAAAAAAAAAAGACATATTGTGGACCAAATGGGGTGTATATATATATTTGTATGGAATAAAAATTTAAATTTTATTCGAAAAACTTAATTCCCGGGAAGCACGGTATGTGCTCTAATCAAATCACAAGGTACATACCATAGCCGAAACTCTTAGGAGAAACCTCTAAAATGACTGTTACATCGGTGACGCTAGTTGATTGGTGAATTGTGATAGTTGCATTGGTTAGAGATTCCCGTTGTATACTAGACATGGTCCTCTGTTACCACTTTGCTCTTGATCACAGGCTTGAAACTAAACTTATTTGAGATACTATCTTAAAATTAAGCCTAACTTTTAAAATAAAGATCATTATTACACATAAAATAACATAATTAAATTCTAGATTTTCTAGGTATTCCATTCTCCGTCAGGAGCACAAGAATGGAACTGATGATTAGCGTCCTGTCTATTTCGAATACAAGAAATTTGAGCTTCAAGTCTTGAAATGAACTAGAATTACAATTATTTAAGTGTGTCAAAAAATGTGATGAATTGAGGATGTCAAAGCCTGACCAACTATAGTTGATTTTACATTTGCTTTCATCAAATACCATAATTTTTTGCGGTTTTCAAGGTGGAAGCAAATACAACAAGCTAAGGTTTGATTCCTGACATTCAAAAATAAGTTAGCCATGCTTTGTGCTTGAGTTGTAAAATCTGTAGGACCAAAAGAGTATAGTTCACATCTGATTTAATTGTGTCTATTAAGAGAACCTCCCTAGTGTATATTAACTTGAGATTATAAGATGAAACTCAAAATACCTATTAAGATGAATGCTAAAGAAACTTGGAGACACTAATGAGATCTCTAGGAAAATTTGGAACATGCTAAGGATTTTACAAGCAAACAGTGATTTTGATGGACAGATAGATACAGAGACAAAGCATTGCCCTCGTTGATTAATTATAATTTTCAAGCATGTTTTGTTGTCGTCACACAAAAAGGAACAATTTTGCAAGGTTACATATTTATGGTTTCATGAAACTGTATTTGATAAGCATTCCATACAATTATGACGCTACTTTCGCAGCTTGCAGCATAACTGGTTCAAACAAAATTTAATTTCCTGGTCCAAGTCCGTACAAAACGCATTTAACCAGTCTTCGCCTTTAATTTGCAAGTCAACACTCAATGCAATGAATTCCTCCACTAATTTTAGTCCCCACTTAACTACTGGTGGTGACTAATGTGCAGTCATCGAATGGAGAGCTTCGACCAGATCAGAACACTGTGTCATTTTTCGAAACATGGTCTTTCATTGAGTACCCCTTATTTTCTTTCAGGTCTCTTTCACAAAGTCTTGCGTGGTAATTTACCAAGTCAACCCGCCCCATCAAACAATTCAAGTTGGAACTGTGGATTATATACTGCGGAGAAGGTAGAAATAGAATCCGAACTGGAATTATTAACTATTGTTGGAGGCCTCTATTGTTTTGCTAAAAAAGTAGGGAATCATGGCTGTGGTTCTTGAGTTTCGTTTCCTCTTGGTTTCTCATCTTTTACTTCTTTCAGTTGGGTATGGAAATGCGTGGCATGTCAAGTGTCCCGGATCTTTTAATTGCAGAGAACTTGGAAGCCTCCAGTTCCCTTTCGCCAATCCAGAATTCCCGGATTGTGGTTTAATGGTAGTTCATAACTGTGATGCTTCAAATATACCGATTAAACTAGAGAAGAATGGATCAAGATCATTCTTGCAGCTTAACGGTGTCTTTCTGCAGCAAAATATGATTTCAGTTTTCGACCAGGATCTACACAATCGTTTGCAATCCACCGGTTCTTGTGAAGCCTTCAACAACAATATCTCAATTCCTGCAAGCTCTCCTTTGATTTCTTTTGATATTAAAGAAAACATAACCCTCTTTAAATGCAACCACCAACTCAATGTCAGCACCCCCCCTGGTTTTACTAAACATCACTGTGCAAACTTCGATATCTATCATTACCGCCTGCTCTCTGATCTTCAACCTCACCAAAAAAGCCATTTCTCAGCATGTTCAGTTCTCGTGCTTCCAAAAAAAGACCTGCCTGATAGCACTGACCTTCAATCGTTCTTATCTGCTCAAATGACTCTGGAGCTACGATTATCTGATGCTTGTGATCAGTGTCACAACAGCGGCGGTCAGTGTCAACTTGACAGAAACGACAACTTTTTCTGCCTCAAAGGTACACTCTGAAAACAATCCTTGTGTATATTCTTTCCAAATGACGGGTTCTGAATCTTTTTAGAGGCTCCAATATGACCTAATAATTTAATATTGTCCATGACATGGTTCTAACAATTTGTGTCTTTAACTTACCACTACGTACTGCGCCAGAGAAGGTATATTCTTTCGAACTGGTGGTTTTTTTTTTAAATGATGTCTTTGGTTTGATGTTTTTTTTTCCCCCCTTCTTCCGAGTTCAAGTGATTCTCTGGTTTTCTACGACAAAACCTGACCTCGCAATCTCCAAAAACAATAATTAGGGACGAAATTTAATATCGGATTTTATAAATTCTGTCACAAAAGGGGAAAAAAACGTCACTGGTTGATTAGTTATGGAATTTGGTCGCTAAACTGATCTATGACAGAAATTTCATGACTAAATTTTATTACAAACTAGAAATTTTTCCCGTGCGATACACGGATTAACATATTTGATTAGATTTAAAATTTTAATAAATTGCATTATTTGTCGTAGCTCAAGATTTACTTTTTATAGGAGTATGATTTTTTTATTCGTTCAAATAGAACTCAATTAGACATGCAGAATTTAGGAAGAATGAATGAAAATTTAAAATTATTTATTTATTTCTCCATTAAAGCCTCCAATTCACATACTATTTAATTATGATGCTCTACATTTAATGCAATATATTCAAATCCCAACTAAGATATTATTCAAATGCAAAATTAATTAATAATTGACATTTGAGCCTCCCATTGAAATTTCATTTATTTATAATGTTTTTCATTTAATTTAATATATTCAAATTTCAATCAATATGTTATTCAAATCTCATTAATTGAATATATTTGAATCCAATAATATCATACCCGACCCATTTCCAAATGAATCGGGTATTACAAATTTTTAAGAATATAGTTGATGATTGATTGATTCATTACTCTTTTTTTTTTTTGGTAGTTCAAATATTTGGTATCCTCGACTTCATATGCCAGAATAAGGATGTGATTTTTTTATTTGCTAGTATGTACTTCTTGATTCTGAATTTTAAATGATTTTCTTTGTACTTTATGGAAAATGCTGATCTTTCTTGCTAACTTCATTATATATTTGATATTCATATTCCTTATTGCGAAGGCTAACTAATTATTTTAATGCTAACTTCGGCTTAATTCTTCCTTTGATTGCAGAGTTTAAGAGAAATAATTTCAAGGTGGTACGTGGACTAGGTAATTTACATGATCATTTAATTCATTTCATGCTTATATCTTTCAAGTTTATAACTTACATTCCTCCATTGTGAGTTTCGTCTTCATTTTTGGCTATTTAACTTCCATCAATTTTCCACTTTTAGATAATAATTCACAACAACGATTTTCTTTTCTTTTTGATCAAGTCATAAAACAAGTAGTCTATCTAATTAGTTTACCACTTATAAACATAGCTGAAAGAGTCCTTACAGAAACAATGGGGTAGCTAATCAGTATTTATGTTAATAAAATGTTGCATAATCTCATCTCTTCTAATCTTATCAATCACAGTTTCTGCAGCTGTAACAGTAGGAGTTACTGTTCTTATAATCTACTTATTTAGAACGACACTATTCTGGAAAATCTGGAAAAAAAAAATCTAAAGCTCATCAAGATTTTGAGGCCTTTCTAAAGAGTCATGGATCACTTGCCACAAAGAGATATAGCTACTCGGAGATAAAGAAAATGACCAGTTGTTTCAAAGAAAAATTAGGGCAAGGAGGCTATGGAAGTGTGTTCAAAGGGAAGTGAATGGACAAATCTCTAGTCGCTGTGAAGGTTTTGAGTGAAACAAAGGGTAATGGAGAGGAATTCATCGACGAGGTAGCAAGTATAAGCAAGACCTCTCATGTGAATATCATCACTCTTTTAGGATTTTGTTTTGAAGGGTCCAAGAAGGCACTTATTTATGAGTTTATGGCTAATGGATCCTTAGAGAAGTTCATCTTTGAAAGTGAAGCAAAGCTCCTTAATGTTAATCTCCAATTGAGTCGTGAAATATTACACCAAATTGCAGTGGGTGTTGCGCGAGGATTGGAGTATCTGCACAGAGGATGTAACACTCGGATATTGCATTTTGATATAAAATCTCACAACATTTTGTTGGATGAGAACTTTTGCCCAAAGATTTCAGATTTTGGACTAGCTAAAATATGCCTAAGAAATGCGACTGTTGTATCCATGACTGGTGCTAGAGGAACGATAGGATATATTGCTCTTGAGGTAATCTCTAGGAATTTTGGAGTTGTCTCTCAAAAGTCAAATGTTTATAGTTTTTGGATGATGATTTTTGAAATGGTTGGAGGGAGAAGGAATGTCAATGTGAATGTTGATAATAACAGTGAAATATATTTTCCTCATTGGATTTACAAACGTCTAGAATTAAATGAAGACCTTGCACTAAGGATCATTAGAAATGAAGGTGACAAAAAGAGGATAAGACAGATGGTGATAACAAGTTTATGGTGCATACAAACTAACCCTTCAGAGCATCCAATGATGAGTAAAGTAGTAGAGATGTTTGAAGGCAGAGCTGAGACCTTGCAAGTTCCACCAAAGCCTTATTTATCATCTCCCTCAACATCACCCCGCTCTTCCTCTTCCCCAACTCACTGATTCCTCCATATGTTTTATACTCTGGAGCATTTCCATTAAGACATGATACTAGAAGGCCCATATTGCTATTTTCTTATAAGATATCCGCTATTGGGCTTTTCCATTGATGCCTGATAATACTCCGGGGCTTATGTTTCTATTTCTGTTTCTGTTTCTTTTTCTTTTTCTTTTCATGCTTCTTATTTGCTGAAGTTAGCATTTGCAAATAAGATCTCTGCTTACCTGTAGATGCTGGCATGTGTTGACATCAAGAACATGGATATGCTTTTAGACTTGTATTGTGGTGACTTCTCTCTTTATTGTGAAAAATCTGTCATTCTCGCCTCTTAAAAAAGAAACAGACAAAAGGAGACGCCTGAAATTTGACAATGTAAAAATAATGCGATCGTCTGAAGCTGTCAGTTTGAAAATATTTTGCCATGGCAACATGTTTCCCCAATCTTTGCAGTCTATTTTCAAGTCCACACAACAGTCTTACACCTAGGTATATTAACCAAAGCTTTTCAGTGTTTTCTTCCGTGCATCGTTTGGCAATATTTCTACCTTTTATCATTTCTTTTTTTGCATATACACATATATTGCTCCTGAGGTAATTTCTAGAAATTTTGGTGTAGTCTCTCACAAGTCAGATGTTTATAGTTTTGGGATGATGATTCTTGAAATGGTTGGAGGAAGAAGGAATGTCAATGTTAATGTTGATAATAGCAGTGAAATATATTTTCCTCATTGGATTTACAAGTGTCTAGAATTGAATGAAGAACTTGCGCTGAGGAGCATTGGAAATGAAGGTGACAAAGAGAGAATAAGACAAATGGTGATCACAAGTTTATGGTGCATACAAACTAACCCTTCAGACCGTCCAGTGATGAGTAAAGTGGTGGAGATGCTTGAAGGCAGAGTTGAGACCTTGCAAGTTCCACCAAAACCTTACTTATCATCTCCTTCAGCATCACCATGCTATTCGTCTTCCTCAACTCACGACTCCATAGTTTCTATGCTATGGGACATTTTCATTAAGTCATGATTACTTAAAGGCCCATTTGTTTATGTTTCTGTGTGTGCTTGTTATTTTCTAATAAGACTCTACTAATGCACTGAAGTTTGCCATGTATAGACAACAAGAACATTGTAACGCTTGGGGACTTGTCTTGTGGCCTTTTCTGTCTATATTGTTAATTTATATCATTCCTTGGTAATGTTTCTGTGAATGCTTGTTAGTTTCTGATAAGATCACTGCTATTGGGCTTTTTCATTGATGCTTAATACTCTGCCTGGGGTTCTTATGTTTCTATTTCTGTGCATACTTCTTACTTTCGGGGGTTATGATTTGCAAATAAGATCTCTGCTTACCTGTAGAAGCTGTCATATATTGACATCAAGAACGTGGCAATGCTTTTAGACTTGTATTTTGTTAACTTCTTTCTTTAATGTGAAAGTTCTATCAATGTTGCCTGTTAAGGAAAAGAAACAGACAAACGGAGATGTCTTAAGTGTGGCAGTGTAAATATTCTGCAATTCTCTGAAGCTTTCAATTTGAAAATGTTTTGCTATGGCAACATATTTCCCCAAGTTTCGCTGTCTGTTTCGAAGTCCAGGATGGATAACTTCTAGATTTTGACTAAAATTTTGCTACAAATTGAAAAAATGACTATTTAGAAATAGTGAATATACCAAGTTGAATTGTAACATGGAGACGTCCAGTTGGAAAGAAAAAGTAACCTAGTTGGAAAATTTTAACTAATTCACACGCTCATACTAGTTTCATGGCTATTGAAAATGTCAAAGGTTGGTTGGAATACATAAAGATTCAGTTGAAAAATAACGGTAATCTAGTTGGAAAAGCTTGCGCTCTGGCTAGACTTGGACTTAGTTTTTACAGTAAACTAAAATTGAGTATTTTCTACTTTGTAAGTATTGTTAGCGTAGGTTTTTAGTTCTAATGACTGTATGCTTTAACTGTGGTTTACATTCCGAGTGTGAACTATGCGAAGTTGTTGAATATATAAAGAGAAAAAAGATTCAAACCCATGTTGGGAATGCATAGAGATTCAGTTGAAAAATAACTCCATTGAAAAATTTTAAGCTCTAAAGACTAGACGTTTGCTATAAAATGATACAATGGCTATTGAAAATATCATATATGGGTTGAATATAGGGGATATTCATTTGGAAATCAAAGATAACCCGCTTTAAAGTGTTTTGAGAGGTCTCACAAACCTAGAACAAAAAAAAGAAGGGCAATTGAAATAAAATGAGAATGCCCTTTAGTATTGTGAGCAATGTGTGTGTGTGTGTGTTTTTTTTTTTTGTTTTTTTTACCCAGGCCAATAGAACGGATGCCATCGGGAAAAAAAAATTTAAGCGTAGTGCAGGCTCAAATTTCTGGAGCAGAGGGGAACCCATGTGCCAATGATACAATCAAATTATTGATATGCTTCTGATGAGTTATGTAACAGAAATCTAGCCATTTATTTGGCCATCCCAGGATTACTCACAGATTACATAAGCTTTCGATTACTGTTATCAAATGTGTATTATAAAAAAGAATCAACATATTGGTTTTTAGATTTCTGCTATAAGCTGACTTCTAATACAAGAAAACTATTCACCTTAAAGTGGTGTGTACTTCAACAGTTTGCATGTGAGTGCAAGGATGATATCACCGAACTTCTCTCTCTACCACAACAACAAAAAATTCACACATGCATGTTGAAGAAACTTGGGATTCTTGATGCACCTAGACTCCCCAGAAGAAGAAAATATTAGTGTTGCCATCAAGATTTGTTTTCAAGGTTTGTTGGACGAAGCGTTTATGATATTGGGCTTTTGCTTTTTGGCGAGAGAGTCTAGAAAGAGGATGGATAAAGAGAGACATCGGGTTTTTGGTTTTCGATTAGTAAGTTTAAAGAGGAAGATGGATGAAGAGGCTAGGAGTTGGTGGGATCTGGGTTGTGGGGAGGAGAATGATTAAAGACGTTTTGGGAAAGAGAGCGAGAAAGTGAGGGGCTGTTGGAGGTTGATGTTAGGATCAAACAGTGCTCTGAAGACGATGCTGTGGTGGTCTCTTTAATGGACTTCTTAACAGAAGGACCAATAAGTCTAACAGAAAACTTAAAAGGACCCAATAAAAAGAAAAAATAATTCAAGAATTTGCTTTAAAATTGGAGAAAACTATAAGGATTGGGAGATTAATTTTCCCTACTATAATAATTTCATTAACATCTGGGAAAATGACATTAAGGTCCCACACAAGCAAATATACAGCAAAAAAGTCCCCTGAAATGTGATAATTCTTCTGAAGTCCCAAAGGGACTTGGCTGCCATTTTCAAAAAGTTAAAATGACTTCCTTGTCCTAGCATATCAAAGACAGAAGGCGCTGAGGTGTGGCTCTGTTATAGCTGGGAGAGAGGACATAGAGAAAGAAGGAAGGAGCTATTGATAATGAAGTATCTTTCCCATTACCATTAGTGAAGTCCAAAGAGGTTCCATTTGAATCTTCACAAATCTTCAGGTCTGAAAATTTCTTTCCTCTCCTCTCCTGGAATATTTTTCTTAACAGATTGATTGTGTTTGGGAATGAGAAATCAGAAAATCGTTTTTATCTTTGGTACTGTAAAGTTTTTGTTTTTGATCTAAAATGAACAAATAAATCAATGGAAAAACTGTGTTTTTGGTTGGTGTGTGTTGATGATTTAACTTGGGTGTGTAGGATGACCATGGGTGCTCTATTTTTGGATTGCTTGTAGGTGGTTTTGCTCTGTTCTGACGCTAGTTTAGGGGCAAAGGAAGAAAAAGATGAAGGTTAGTCTGGGTAGAAACCCTTAGCAAGAAATGGGATATTGCGTTGTCAATTAGGCCGCGATAGTTGTCAATGTGTGCCACGACAGTTGTCAATGTAGCTCCTTGACTTGTCAATGACAGTTACGTGATTCTTGATGTAGATTTAAATTACTGATGACGAGTACATCTGGAAAGCATCTATTTTGCTTTGTTCACATAGGGAAAAAGTTTATAAATGATGGAAAAGATGATATGAGATATGTGGGAGATAGTGTAAGAACAACAAATATAAAGGATGGCACAAGTTATGAAGAATTGAAGAAAATTATATCATCAATTGCTGGAGAAGAAAGTAACTCATTTCTTTTGAAATTCGCAGTTCTGTATAGCTCAACAACACTCAGTGTAGAAATTAACAACATGAGTTATCCAAAATAACAATTAATATAACAGGAGTTAATAACAAGTGATATTAATAATTTTATAACAAATAAATGTGTGAATATTAACAATTGATATTTAAAATTTTTACAACTGAACGTGTCATTTATTTATAATGTTAAGTAATATTTGCATTAAAATATAATTATTAAGAAGAAGGTGTTACTCAAATTTATATTCAATTGATAAAGGACAGTGCCTTCATTAACAAGTCACAGTGCTCTATTGGCAAGTCACAGTGCCACCATTGACAAGTTATAATGCCACCATTGATAAGTCAGTGTGCCACTATTGACAACTGATAATTCGCCGCGGCGTCTGACCATATCCGCCGCGGCTCCCCTATCTGTTCCAAGGAGCTGTCATTCTGTGTAAGGCGCCGAGGCTCCTGATCATATCTGCCGCGACATCCAACCCTTTTAAGAAGTTATTTGATGAACAACAAGTCACAGTGCTACCATTGACAAGTTAGTGTGCCACCATTAACAAGTCATAGTGTCACCATTGACAAGTCATAATGTTACTATTGACAAGTCAGTGTGCCACCATTAACAAGTCATAGTGTCACCATTGACAAGTCATAATGTTACCATTGACAAGTCAGTGTGCCACCATTTACAAGTCATAGTGTCACCATTGACAAGTCAGTGTGCTACAATTAACAAGTCATAGTGCCACTACTGACAAGTCAGTGTGCCACCATTGACAAGTCAGTGTGCTACCATTGACAACTGATAATTCGCCGCGACGTCTGACCATATCCGTCGTGGCTCCCCCATCTGTCCCAAGTAGTTGTCATTCTGTGTAAGGCGCTGCGGCTCTTGATCATATTCGCCGCGGCACCCAACCGTTTTAAGAAGTTATTCGGCGAACAACAAGTCACAGTGCTACCATTGACAAGTCAGTGTGCCACTATTGATAAGTCATAGTGCCACTATTGACAAGTTATAGTACTACCATTTGCAAGTCACAGTGCGACCATTGATAAGTCATAGTATCACCATTGACACTTCATTAATAATGATTATATATGACAATATAACCAAAATATAATATGATAAAGTAATTGAAAATATCATATGATACTAAAACAGGTTAAGTAATTTGAATTCATATTGTTGACAACTTATATCAGCAAATTAATTGACAAGTCACAGTGCTCTAGTGACAAGTCATAACAGGTCTAATGACAATATAGGGTGCAGGTAATGACAACTGAAATGATAGCAGAATCTAATATGCCAATTCATAGCCAACTTTCATTTGTACCTTCATATACATAAAACTACACTTATTTCACAATCCATCCCAAAAAAAACATAGGGGTTGCATATAATTACAAAACTAACTATTGGTATGTATCCATTTACAAAAGATTCCCTTCACACAACTGAGAATTTCAGAAGAAATGAGTTGCTTTCTTTTCCAGCAATTGATGATATAATTTCCTTCAATTCTTCATAACTTGTACCTTCCTTTACATTGGTTGTTTTTACACTACCTCCCACATATCTCATATCATCTTCTCCATCATTTATAAACTTTCCCCTTATGTGAACAAAGAAAAATAGATGTTTTCCAAACGTACTCGCCATCAGTAACTTAAACCTGCATCAAGAAGCACGCAACTGTCATTGACAACTTAAAGAGCTACATTGATAAGTGTCGCGGCACACATTGACAACAATCGCAGCCTGATTGACAACATAATCACATTTCGTGCTAAGGGTTTTTACCCTCACTAACCTTCATCTTTTTCTTCCTTTGCCACTAAACTAACGTCAGAACAGAGAAAAACCACCCAAAAACAAATCACCTATGATCATTCTACACACCCAACTTAAATCACAACACACACCAACTAAAAACACAGCTTTTCCATTCATTAACTTCTGAATCCTAAACCAAAAACAAAAGCTTTGAAATACCAAAGGCAAAAATGATTTTTTGATTTCCCATTCCTAAACAAATGCACAATCTGTCAAGAAAGGTAAGAGAAGAGAGAAAAGAAAGGTTCACACCTGAAGATTTGTCATATTCCTCGCATTTACAAAAGCTTCAACATCTTCTTCACCCATGGAAATCCTCGCATTTACAAAAGCTTCACCATGATAATTTTGTGCAGGAAATCCTCACCCAAAGAACTTCTCCCGTCTTTTTTTTTTTCTGATGGCAGGGGCAAGGCAAAAGAGTAATTTGTGGATTCTGAAAATTGCATCTAAGTTCCTTTGAGATTTCAAAATAATTATGAGATTTCAGGGGACCTATTTGATGTATTTTCTTCTCCATGGGACCTCAATGTCATTTTCCCTTAACATTTTTACACTTGAGTTTTAAAACTTGGATACAGGGGAAGCGAGGAAGTAAAGGATGGGTGTGGGATCGACTTTGGGATTAAATGTGCTCTCAAGATAACGCTGTGATGTCTTTTTAACAGACTTTTTAACAAAAGGACGAATAAATCTAACAAAAAAAATTAAAGGATCTAATAAAAAGAAAAAATAATCTAGGTACCTGATTCAAAATTAAAGAAAACTGTAAGAATTGGGAGATTAATTTTCCCAAATAGTATATATAAATCAAAGCATTTCTAATTGAGTTATTAAGAGTTTTAAGTAGCTTATTGGGTTTTTTCCCCTCTTAATTTCCTATTTTATGATTTTTCAACTTATCTTTTATCATTTCCAACTATTTTTTGCAATATTTCCAGCTAATGCTCCAACTTTTACTACTAATATAGACGACCAGATCTGGCATTTGATATATACGATGAAGGGTGTGTTTGGATTGGTGTTAGGCAAAACTGACTTCTAGCCTAACTGACTTTTATAATTGAAATTAGAGTAAAAGTCAGTTAGTGTAATGTGATTTATGTTTGGATAGGTGCTTATAAAAAGTCAGTTGAAAAAGTTAAAAATTGTTTGGACAATTAATAGAAAAGTGAGTTTAGTTGTAAAATGACTGAAAATGACATAGACTTTATTGAATAGTAATGTTGGATATTTTATGTTTTTAACGTGATATAAGTTTAAAAAAATACCTAAAATTATTATGATAAAATAAAAATTGTTTATTTGTGAGATTATAAAATAAAAATATTTGCTGCCGAGAAAAATTTGAAAACACATTGTATATAATTAATTAAATAGATATAATGGACAAATTAAAAAATATAAATTAAAAAAATAATAAATAATATAAATGTGTTGTTTAGTGTTGGTAAGAAAAAAAATAAATGTGTTGGCCTGCACAGGGATCGCCAACAAGTGACATGAAGGTAAAAAAATTAGTGGGTCCCACTCATTGCAACGCAGCCGAAGGCAAAAGCTAGAAAAAGTTTCATTGGATAAAAGTCAGTTTGAAGTGGCAATGGCGATGGAACAAAACGCTATCCCAAACAGTCTTTTTCTTCAAAAAACTCTCCAACCCAGGTTTCATACTTTCCAAGATGCGTTTTGCAAGGTAAACGATAATCCAAACATAGCCGAAGAAAACTTTTACATATGACATGTACAATCGATTTTTTTTTGTAGGCACGTGTGTAACATTCTAAATATTATTTTAATATAAAAATTATTAATACTTCCGGTTCTTAATATAAGACCCTGTTTGACTTTTATTTTGGTTCTAAATATAAAACCCCAATCCACTTTATCTGTTGTATTTATACATTTTTTTCCAAAGTAGCCCTTCTAATAATAAGAGTTATAGTCAATACAATTAATTAGCAAGGATATTTTAGGAAATACAACACCTATTTAGGACAAATAACTAACTCAACTTACTTCCTTAATCTCCTTAAATTAGTCAACTAGTTCTTATAACTAGGATTGGAGGTAGTATTTCAAATTTTTTAAAAAAAATTAATCAAATAATATAAAATAATAATATTTTATTATTATAAAATAATAATAATTTGTTATAAAAAACCTAGAGTTTGATGGAAATGCTGGGTGTTTTTTTAATTCCAGTGACAAGAAATAATATCCCCCACCAAGTGCTTGATTTTTTTGTTTCACATCTTCCAAGCTAATGTGATTCCTTCTGAAAAGTATAGTTCTTCATGGCTTCTTGCTACCGCCGGATCAAGCCCCCAAAAAAAACAAATCTCTGCTTTTTAATATAAAAATTAAGTAACTAATTTAAATAGATTAAAAAAATTATAAAATTAGTTATTTGTAATAACTAGATATTGTCTTTTTTAAAATATTTTTCTGATCATATATATTAGTTAGAATATATTATTTGATAAAATATTTAATATATATAACTATTATTAGGATTACTTTATCAAAATATGAATAAATATAAAAAACAAAATAAATTAGGGTGTTATATTTAATATTAAATTAAATATTAAATTAACTATTATACTAAGCAATTGGCCCCTTAGGACTTCAAAAGGGTAATACTTAAAGTTAAAAGAAGATATTTATTAGAAATTGCTGAGCACGGCTGAAAATGATGAGAGGTTTTCTTGGTTGAAAGGATGAAAAATTACTTAAAAACGGAAAAAAAATCATAAAAGCGAGTTGCAAATAATTTTTAACATATTTTTTGGCAAGATTTTAAAATTTAAAAAATCACTTGCTTAACCCAATTAATCTCGTAGCAAAACAATAATCCATTTTCAAGATAATTAAATTTATCTAAAAGTATATTTTTTATACGGCATCACGTTGATTATATATTACATCCTTTTCTTTTGCTCTTATTTAATATTCAGGTAGAAAAGTATAATTTTTTAATTTTTAAACTAAGTTAATAAATTTCAAAATTTCCTCTGATTAGGAAGAATGTTAAAAATAATTTATGAATAAGATTGTACAGATTATTGTTTTGATTAAAACTTATTCTGTACTTTTATATTTAAAACACTTAAACATAAAAAGACTAATACTTACATCAAGTTTTTTATATCCCTTGTGTTAAATTCTTCAGTCATCCATAACTATGTGTACTATTTTTAAAATATTAGTATTTAATTATAAACTCATATAATATAATAAATATGAGTAATTTGATTTAAATATTCTTTAATTTAAAAAGATCAAGCTCATTATTGCTTGTGGTTGTGGAGCCTGGGGGCGCGCGGTTTGATCTTCCGTCTGTCTTTGCAGGCCCACGTAGCTGTTCTTAGAAGGATGGTATCGTCTTCTCACGCGCAGCTCCACTGCCTCAAAAACTATTAATTTAATTAAAAAGTAACATAAAAAAGTCACTAAAACCCACTTTTCTCAAGAAAAAAAACCTCGACATTTGGCAGTCATTTAGTTTTATTACCTACATGTTCCATCGCAAATTGGCACGACAATAAGGGAAAATACAACTTTCAGTCCTTCAAATTTAGACCCATTGAGATTTTGGTCCCTAAAATTTAAGATCAGAGGTATTGGTCCCTGAAATTTATTCTGTTACAAAACGTTAGTCCCTAAAAGCTATATGCCATTATAGTTTGCTGAGGTGGCACAAACGGTGTCGGCTATGATGATTTGGCTTCTGACTTAGCAATATGAGCTAATTAAGTGGCATGGGAAGTGGATATCTGATGTGGAAAAATTAAAAAAAGAAAGAAAAAATGCACCAATTTGAAGAAAAAGACAAAGGACTCATGTTTAAAAAAAGACAGAGGACCCACATTAGACACTTGTGGGGGAGCAGAGGAAAATGACCGTGCATCTGGAATAGAAGAAAGCAACGGGAAAGGCACTAGGGCAAAGAGGACCCATACCTACCGGCGAAGAGTGACGTGGTTTTCACCGGAATAGCAGTATATTGGACAACAATGGTGCTATAAAACTGAACCCACCGTTTGCTTCTTTAACCGTTCGTTGAATGGTGAAGAAGTAATGTGTGATTTGTATATAGTTGATTAACCCATGTTTGAGAGAAGTAAGGAGTCGGCTGGGGCTGGGGAAGGGGAAGGGTGGGAATGGTGATTGATCCATCAATTGCATGTTTAATTTAGAGTTGTTTGCTTTAGTTAGCCGTATAGTCGTTTATTGTTTCTGTTGTTTTTGTTATATTTTAACCCATTTAACTAATTTGGTTTTTGATCCTTTTTAGTATTGTGTCTTGGTACATGCTCTTTTTTCAGTTTTTTTTTGGAAGTTGTTGGCATGAGCAGCAAGAGGCCGCTCATTTGATTTCATTTTATTGTAGAGCACAGACCTGTCTGTTTGAGCATCCGTATTATTCTGTTGAGCAGTGAGTGTGCTATGTTTTTGTTTACTTCCGTTGCATTGTGCTCTGTTTTTTGCTTGAATTATAGTACTATTTTGATTGTTCTCCAATACATATTCAAGAATTGTGTCTTTTCTTGAATATGTATTAGAGAATTGGTACCACTTTTATTCCATATGCACCTTTCCCATTAGGGGTCCTCTTTGACCTAGCACCTTTCTCATTACTTTCTTCTATTCCATATGCATCGTCGTTTTCCTCTACTTCCCCACAAGTGTTTGATGTGGGTCCTTTGTCTTTTTTTTAAATATGAGTCTTCTATCTTTTTTTTAAACAGACGCCTTTTTTCTTTCTTTCTTTCTTTTTCTAATTTTCCATTTCAAATATCCAACCCCCATACCACTTAATTAGTTCATGTTGTCAAGTCAGAAACCAAATCATCATAACTAACACTGTTTAACTGTAACGACACATGACTTCCAGGTACTAGCATTTTGTAACGGAGTAAATCATTCATCGCTCAAACACCAAACGAGCCCCGCTTTCCGCTTCCTGTGTCTCTGCATCTCTACTGCGGCAATGGCGGCACCCTTTTACTTGGCTACTTTCTTCTCGTCACTTTTCCACCGTCTTCTTCTTGTTCAGAGCTCCAAAAACCCCGACTTGGAAGCTCTCATGGCTTTTAAAACTTCTTCAGACACGTTCAACAGGCTCTCAACTTGGAACTCCAGTACTGATCCTTGTACTTCTTGGTCCGGCGTGTATTGCCTCCATAACAGAGTCTCGCGTCTAATTCTCGAAGACCTCGATCTTCGAGGTTCTTTCGAACATTTGACTTCTTTAACTCAGCTTCGAGTCCTGAGCCTGAAGCGAAACCGCCTCTCCGGTCCCATTTCGAGTCTCTCCAATTTCACGGCCATGAAACTTTTGTATCTCTCTTACAATGAGTTTTCCGGTGGCTTCCCGGCGACTGTTACGTCGCTTTTCCGCTTGTACCGTCTTGATCTGTCACACAATAACTTGTCCGGCGAGATTCCCGCGACGGTCAACCATTTGACCCACGTTCTCACTCTCCGTCTAGACGAGAACCGTTTCTCTGGCGATGTTCCTAGTCTTAACCTTCCTAACCTTCAAGACTTCAATGTCTCTGGGAATCGACTCTCCGGCCAAATACCCAAGTCACTGTCGGGTTTCCCCGAATCGAGTTTCGCTTTAAGTCCGTCTCTTTAAGGAGCTCCGATGCAGAAATGTGCCAACTTTGCGGCTGAACCCAGCAAACCTGGATCTGAATGAGCCATTGCGTCGCCATTAACGCCGCGAAGCAACCCAAGAACACCAACTATATCGTCCGCATCGAGCTCAATGGCTGTAAACTAAGCAACTCCTCCCAGAAAATCCAATTCATCAGCAAAAATAAGCCCTATGGCTCTCATCGCCGTTATTCTTGGCGACATTGTGGTTCTCACAGTGGTCTCCCTTCTGCTGTACTGCTACTTGTGGCAAAACTACGCCGCGAAATTGAAGGACGGAAAAGGTTCGAAGCTAATGGAGAGCGAGAAAATCGTGTATTCATCGAGCCCGTATCCGGTTCGATCGGGTTTTGAAAGGGGTCGAATGGTGTTCTTCGAAGGGGTAAAGAAATTTGAGCTGGAGAATTTGCTTCGAGCTTCAGCGGAAATGCTGGGAAAAGGTGGGTTCGGGACGGCGTACAAGGCGGTTCTGGATGACGAAAGTGTCGTCACCGTCAAGAGGCTCAAAGAAGCTCAGATTGGAGGGAAGAAAGAGTTCGGGCAGCACATGGAAATTCTGGGAAGACTGAGACATCCAAACATTGTTAATTTGAGAGTTTACTATTTTGCCAGAGACAAGAAGTTGCTGGTATCTGATTACATGCCCAATGGAAGCTTGTTCTGGCTTATTCATGGTACGTCAATTTCAGGATGTGGGTGCAGGGGAACTTATTGTTCCAATACCGTATGTCAAATAAGTGAAGGTATCATTATTTGGAGATAATATCTCCTACTTTCAAGCTTTAATTCTTAAGCCTATGCATGCTGTTAGCTCTGTCTTCAGGATGAAACCTGACACCGTTCCTATATTATAGCTGTCAAATGCTGGTGGGAGGCTTATAATTGCTTCTGATGGCATCTGGGATGCTCTATCCTCAGAATTGGCTGCAAAATCTTGTCGGGGTTTGCCTGCTGAACTTGCTGCTAGGCAGGTTGTGAACGTAACATGCTTCATAATGCTTTCTGCTAATTTTTGTCAAGCCGATATTTCTTAGACTGAGGTTTGACTTAAGATTCATGTTCAACATATTACATATCTGACATTTGTGCTCATATTCATGAATGCTCAAGTCTGTAATTATTCCCCTTGTCATTCAGGAAGCATTAAGGACAAGAGGTTTAAGGGATGATACAACTTGCATAGTAGTTGACATAATTCCTCCTGATAATGGATTGCCACCGCGTCCTCCCCCCAAAAAGCAGAGTAAACTGAGAGCTTTATTATTCAGGAAGAAATCCAGTGATTCTGCTAGCAAGCTATCAAAGAGGCTTGCAGCTGTTAATATAGAAGAGGAATTGTTTGAAGAAGGATCAGCAATGCTCGCTGAAAGGTAATCTCACATTCTTTGAGGTAAAAGTTTTAATTTTTGGAGGGATCATGCAAATCTCATGGCAATGACCTGCACCATGGTTTCCTTCTTCGAACATTTGTTTGAAATTTGATATAAGGAAAAAGAAGAGAGACAGATAAAAGGGAAGAGGATGATCTTTTAAGGGGAACAAAAAAAGAGAGAGAGAGTGGAAGTCACCCAATTTTTGAGCAGTTTTGAATGAGAGCTGTATTTTAGATGTGATTTTAAGATGCAGATTATAAACTTTTGAAATAGAAAACTTGTAGGGGCCTTTAGAGATTTGAGCTTTATCTTCTCTCTTTTATAGGGCCTCATATTTTTATGTACTGTGTAAACAAACGCTTAAGCACTGAGCATAATTATCTCCTCACTCAAAACGTGAACCTAAGTTGTCTCTTTTCATCCTTCTCAAGTATTTTATTTACACATCCACTTTTTCCTCCTACCTTTCATCATTACTGCATTCTTTTGCCCCTCTACTTTTTGTCTTATCTGATTTTGACCTCTACCTTTCGTCCCATTTTCTGCCGCTCGGCCGCTCTCCTCTATCTTTTCCAAGGGAAAAAAAAAAAAAACCGAATGGGATATTAAATCAGTGGTTTAAGAGCTAGTGAAGCAGATCAAGGTTAACTCAGATCAAACTGTTCATACTAGAATAATATAGTTTAATTAAAAATAACAAAATATAATAACATTAATAATCACTAATAACAAATACAAGGACAACACTAGTTTGATTCTAATAATAATAAAGTATAATAATTTTGAGAATTTTAATCTTTACAATTCCTTAATAATTAGAATTAGTAATTATTGATATCAAAATCATCATTAAAATTTATTTAACTCTATAATGATGAAGACATTAGGAGCTGAATGGGGAAAAATGGGACTGATAGCAATGTAATTATCCAAATCAGTTCATTACTGGTTTTGACTGAGTTGATACTAGTTCAATTCTTGACCGGTTCGGTATTTTGATCGAACCATTGCCGGTTCATCGATTTTCTGATTGAACTAACCAGTTCGGCTCTTTTTTTTTTTTTTCCCTCACTGATCTTTTCTTCCATGTGTCTTGGTGGCACTAGTTGGTCTCAGCACAATGTGATCATCTTAGCGAGATAGAGCAACAGAACATATATACTTCCTTCATTCTACAATATAAATCACTTTAACTTATTAAATATGTTTGAAATTAACTTTTTTTCAAATTTTTTTTTTACTTTACCCGTATTAAATAGAGTTGTGAAGAAGGGGGGAAAACATAAAGAGTTATATTTATGCATTAATTACAAGAAAAATTGACAAATAAAAATTAAATACTCTCTAGGTGACTTATATTTTTGACTAAGCCATTCTTTTAGAAACGACTTATGTTACCAATAAGTTGTTGGTTGAGATGGCAAGTGACTTCACCTCCACAAGAACGAGAACACCAGTTTAAATCTTGAGGAGCACACCTCTTGGGAGAGTTTTAAAGTTGACGTTCTTGATCTGAAAGAAATTAGTTTCAATTCCAAAATGATTTCGGGATATTCTGAATTATACCCAAAAAAAAAAAAGAAGACTTATATTGTGGACCGAATAGGGTGTGGATCTGTGTATTTGTATGGAATAAAAATTTAAATTTTATTTGAAAAACTTAATTCCTGGGAAGCACGGTGTGTGCTCTAATCAAATCATAAGATGCATACCATTGCCGAAACTCTTAGGAGAAACCTCTAAAATGACTGTTACATCGGTGACGCTAGTTGATAGGTGATTTGTGATAGTTGCATTGGTTAGAGATTCCCGTTGTATACTAGACATGGTCCTCTGTTACCCCTTAGCTCTTGATCACAGGCTTGAAACTAAACTTATTTGAGATACTATCTTAAAAGCCTGACTTTTAAAATTAAGATCATTATTACGCATAAAATAACATAACTAAATTCTAGATTTTCTAGGTATTCCATTCTTCACCAGGCGCACAAGAAGGGAACTGATTATTAGCGTCCTGTCTATTTCGATTACAAGTAGTTTGAGCTTCGAGTCTTGAAATGAACTAGAATTACAATTATTTAAGAGTGTCAAAAAATGTGATGAATTGAGGATGTCAAAGCCTGACCAGCTACAGTGTATTTGATTTTACATTTGCTTTCATCAAATGCCATAATTTTTTTGCGGTTTTCAAGGTGAATCCAAATACAACAAGTTAAGGTTTGATTCCTGACATTCAAAAATAAGTTAGCTATGCCTTGTGCTTGACTTGTAAAATCTGTAGCCTGTAGGACCAAAAGAGTACAGTTCACATAAGATTTGATTGTGTCTATTAAGAGAACCTCCCTAGTGTATATTAACTTGAGATTGTAAGATGAAAATGAAAATACCTATTAAGATGAATGCTAAAGAAACTTGGAGACACTAATGAGATCTCTAGGAAAATTGGGAACATGCTAAAGATTCTACAAGCAAATAGTGATTTTGATGGACAGATAGATACAGAGACAAAGCATTGCCGTGTTGATTAATTATAATTTTCTCGCATGTCATGCTGTTTTCACACAAAAAGGAACAATTTTGCAAGGTTACATATTTATTGTTTCATGAAACCATATTTGATAAGCATTCCATGCAATTATAAGGCTACTTTCGCGGCACGCAGCATAACTGGTTCAAACAAATTTTAATTTCCTGGTCAAAGTCCGTACAAAACACGTTTAGCTAGTCTTCACCTTCAATTTGCAAGTCAACACTGAACGCAATGAGGTCCTCCGCTAATTTTAGTCCCCACTTAACTACCGGTGGTGACTAATGTGCAGTCATGGTAGGGAGAGCTTCGACCAGATCAAAACAGTGTCATTTTTTGAAATATGGTCCTTCACTGAGTACCTCTTATTTTCTTTCAGGTCTCTTTCACAAAGTCTTGCATTGTAATTTACCAAGTCAACACGCGCCATCAAACAATTCAAGTAGGAACTGTGGATTACATACTGCGGAGAAGGTAGAAACGGAATTTGAACAGGAATTATTAACTCTTGTTGGAGGCCTCTATTGTTTTGCTAAAAAAGTAGGGAATCATGGCTGTGGTTCTTGAGTTTTGTTTCCTCGTGGTTTCTCATCTTTTACTTCTTTCAGTTGGGTGTAGAAATGCGAGGCATGTTAAGTGTCCTGGATCTTTTAATTGCGGCGATCTTGGGAGCCTCCAGTTCCCTTTCATCGATCTAGAATTCCCGGACTGGGGCTTAATGGTGGTTCACAACTGTGATGCTTCAAATAAACCGATTGAACTAGAGAAGAATGGATCAAGATCATCCTTGCAGCTTAAGGGTATCTTTCTGCAGCAAAGTCTGATTATGGTTTTTGACCAGGATCTACACAATCATTTGCAATCCAATGGTTCTTGTGAAGCCTTCAACGACAATATCTCAATCCCTGCAAGCTCTCCTTTGATTTCTTTTGATATTAAATACAACATAACTCAACATGGTTTTATTAAACATCCCTGTGCAAACTTCGATATCTATCATTACCGCCTACTCTCTGATCTTCAACCTCACCAAAAAAGCCGTTTCTCAGCATATTCAAATCTTGTTCTTCCAAAAAAAAAAAAAAAACTTGCCTGATAGCACTGACCTTGAATCGTCCTATCTGCTCAAATGACTCTGGAGCTACGATTATCTGATGCTTGTGATCAATGTCACAACAATGGAGGCCAGTGTCAACTTCACACGAACAATAACTTCTACTGCACCAGAGGTGGTATATTCTTTTGAAGTGGTATTTTTTTTTTTTAAACGTAGACAAATATGCAAGGAGCTAAATTATGTCTTTAGTTTGATGTTATTCACTTTTTTCCCCCCTTCTTCCGAGTTCAAGTGATTCTCTTGTTTTCTACGACAAAACTTGACTTCACAATCTTCAAAAACAATAATTACGGATGAAATTTAATCAGATTTTATAAATTCTGTCACAAAAGTTTAAAAACAAAAAAATCGTCACTAGTTGATTAGTTATAGAATTTGGTCGCTAAACCGATTTATGACTGAAATTTTATCATGAATTCATTACTTTTTTTTTTGGTAGTTCATATATTTGATATCCTCGACTTCATATATTCAAAAATGGAGTTTTCATTTTCTTTTATCGTTTTCATTAAATTCAATTATATATCAAATAAGTTTGCAATGTTTTATGAGTCTCTCATCATTGTGACTTTCTTTTCAAAGATAAAAGATGACACCATGTTTCTGGCAGAATAAAGATGTGATTTTTTTTTTTTGTGATTATACAAATATATCCAACATGATTTCTCTATTTTTCTGACATAAAAATAGAATCATTTTCTGAAGGCTAACTAATTATTTTTATGTTGACTTCTGCTTAATTCTTGCTTTGATTGCAGAGGGCAAGGGAAAAATTTTCAAGGTGGTACTTGGACTAGGTAATTTACACAATCATTTAGTTCGTTTCATGCTTATAACTTTTAAATTTTAAACTTACATCCGTCTGTTTTGAATTTCATCTTCATTTTTAGCTAATTAATTTCCATCAATTTATCACGTTTAGATAATAATTCAAAACAAAGATTTTTCTTTCTTTTTGATCAAGTCATAAAACAAGTAGTCTATCTAATCAGTTTACCACTTATAAATATAGTTAAAAGAGTCCTTGCGGAAACAATAGGATAGCTAATCAGTATTTATGTTACTTATTCATGCCATAAAATTTTGCATAATCTCACCTCTTCTAATCTTATTAATCACAGTTTCTGCAGCTGTAATAGTGGGAGTTTTTGTTCTTATAATCTACTTGTTTAGAAGGATATTGTTCCTGAAAAACAAATCTAAAACTCATCGAGATTTTGAGGCCTTTCTAAAGAGTCATGGATCACTTGCAACGAAAAGATATAGCTACTTGAAGATCAAGAAAATGACCAGTTGTTTCAAAGAAAAGTTAGGGCAAGGAGGCTATGGAAGTGTGTTCAAAGGGAAGTTAATGGACAAATCTCTAGTTGTTGTGAAGCTTTTGAAAGAAACAAAAGGTAATGGAGAGAAACTCATCAACGAGGTAGCAAGTATAAGCAAGACTTCTCATGTTAACATTGTCACTCTTTTAGGATTTTGTTTATAAGGGTCCAAGAAGGCACTTATTTATGAGGTTATGGCTAATGGGTCATTAGAGAAGTTCATCTTTGAAAATGAAGCAAACCTCCTTAATGGTAATCTCCAACTAAGCTGTGAAGTATTGCACCGAATTGCAGTAGGTGTTGCACGAGGACTAGAGTATTTGCATAGAGGATTTAACACTCGGATATTGCATTTTGACATAAAGCCTCAACATTTTGTTAGATGAGAACTTTAGCCCAAAGATCTCAGACTTCGGACTAGCTAAAATATGCTTATGAAATGAGAGTGTTGTATCCATGACAGGTGCTAGAGTAACCATAGGATATATTGCTCCCAAGGTATTTTCTAGGAATTTTGGAGTTGTCTCTCAAAAGTTAGATGTTTATAGCTTTGGGATGATGATTTTTGAAATGGTTGGGGGATGAAGGAATGTCAATGTCAATTGATAGTAGCAGTGAAATATATTTTCCTCATTGGATTTACAAGCGTCTAGAATTGAATGAAGACCTTGCCCTGAGGAGTATTAGAATTGAAGGTGACAGAGAGGATAAGACAGATGGTGATAACTAGCTTATGGTGCATACAAATCGACCCTTCAAATTGTCCAGTGATGAGTAAAGTGGTGGATATGCTTGAAGGCAGAGTTGAGCCCTTGCAAGTTCCACCAAAGCCTTACTTATCATCTCCTTCAACATCACCACGCTCTTCTTCTTCCTCAACTCACTGACTCCATAGTTTTTATGCTATGGGGTGTTTTCATTAAGTCATGATTACTCAAAGGCCCATATGTTTTTGATTCTGTGTGTGCTTGTTATTTTCTAATAAGACCCTGCTAATGCACTGGATTTTGCCATGTATAGACAACAAGAACATTGTCATGCTTGTGGACTTGTATTGTGGCCTTTTCTGTCTATATTGTTAATTTGTGTCATTCCTGAGTAATGTTTCTGTGAATGCTTGTTAGTTTCTGATAAGATCTCTGCTATTGGGCTTTGTCATTGATGCTTGATACTCTTCCTGGGCCTCAAATGTTTCTATTTCTGTGCATGCTTCTTATTTTCCGGAGTTATGATTTGCAAATAAGATCTTTGCCTACCTGTAGAAGCTGTCATGTATTGACATCAGGAACGTGGTAATGCTTTTAGATTTGTATTTTGTTAACTTCTCTCTTTACTGTGAAAATTCTATCAATGTTGCCTATTAAGAAAAAGAAACAAACAAACGGAGATGTCTAAAGTGTGGTAATGTAAATATTGTGCGATTCTCCAAAGCTTTCAATTTGAAAATGTTTTGTTATGGCATCCCCGATCTTTGTTGTCTATTTCCAAGTCCATGCAAATGACTATTTAGAAGTAGTGAGATACCCAAGATGGATAACTTCCAGATTTTGACTAAATTTTTGCTACAAACTGAAAAATTGACTACTTAGAAATAGTGAACATACCAAGTTGAATTGTAGTATGAAGACGTCCAATTGGAAAATAAGAGTAACCTGGTTGGAAAATTTTAATCAAGTTCCACGCTTATACTAGTCTTTTTGGCTATGTCAAAGGTTGGTTGGAATGCATAAAGATTTAGTTGAAAAATAAAAGTAATCTAGTTGGAAAAGTTTGCGCTCTAGCTAGACTTGGACTGAATTTTTACAATAAACTAAAATTATGAGTATTTTCTACTTTGCAAGTATTGTTAGTGTAGGTTTTTAGTTCCAATGACCGTATGCTTTAATTGTAGTTTTACATTCCGACTGTGGGCCATGCGGACCATGCGTATGGTGCTGAATATATTTTAAAAAAAAATTCAAAGGCAGGTTGGGAATACATAGAGATTCAGTTGGAAAATAACTCCATTGAAAAATTTTAAGCTCTAAAGACTAAATGTTTGCTATAAAATGATATAATGGCTATTGAAAATATCATATGTGGGTTGAGAATAGTGGATATTCAGTTGGAAAGTAAAGATAACCCGCTTTAAAATTTCAAGTTTTATAAATCAAAGCATTTCTAATCGAGTTACTAAGAGTTTTAAGTAGTTTACTGGGTTTTTTCCCGCTTATTTTCCTATTTTATGATTTTTCAACTTATCCTCTATCACTTCAAACTATTTTTTTTGGTAATATTTCCAACTAACGCTTCAACTTTTACTATTAATATAGATGACTAGTTCTGGCATTTGATATATACAATGAAGACACTTTTTACATATGGTATGTAAAATGGTTTTTTTTTCCTAGGTACAAGTATCATCTTATTAGAGATGATTATGTTCAAAGTATTATTAGACACTAAATATAAACAGTTCTCCTAACAAAAATTTAAGCATTAATTTATCACATTGTGAAATATTAGCTGCTTTTGCTATACACGTACTCAATCCTGTTAGTTGGTTGTACGGTGAATTTTAACAGTTATTGTTATTACATCTCATATGTGGGTAACATTTGTAACATGGGCCGAGTAATATCGGAGTTTGAGGTAATTCACAAATGAGAAGAAATTCCTAGTTGAAGTTGTGACAGACAGAAGTTTCACTCTCTTTGTTGTTCAATGGAATGTTGAACAAGTCACAAGACTCCAAAACAAAGACGTTGACTTAACAAGTGCGTGTCAGAAGTTTTTAAAGGGGAATTGGAAAACTTCGTGTGACTTAACAAATGCGCGTGTGATGCTACCAAATATTAAAATTAAGTGAAAAGAAATTAAAATAAACAAAACAAGATTTTATCAAATTAATTTAAACAAATGTTAAAAGGACAACTTAGAGTCACCAATTCCTTACCAGTTTTTTAAATCTTTTTTCATTTTGATATTAATTTGGTTAATCTAGAGTATAATTAGCTATAAGTGTCTGTTTCTACTTATAACCCTCTCTTAAATTAATTATATAATCTCTCACATAATTATTTAAGAGGCTAAACAATTCGATCTCACACATCAACAATTATACGGGATAATTAGGTATATTTCTATCCTGATTACAAATTAGATTATCATCTAATCCCATATTACTTAATCTAAGAACTTAATTAAAATCTCATTTGTTAAGAAAAACTTTAACTTGCAAATTCACGATTAATAATTAAGTAACCAAAATTTACCACTAAACATTCTCAATTCAGTAAAAACAGCTCAATCCATTAATAAGTTCATGGGTAAAAAAAAAAAATTAGCTACACATGATTTTAAATATAATCATGTCAGGAACAATAATTCCAGATTCAAAATCATGATAGAAATAGAAAGAAATATTGGAAACAAAACACTGTTTAAAGCTCCTATCGCAGCTCGTGCTCCTCTGATCAAAACCAGTCGACTCCTAACTCTAATGAAGAAGAAGATCACGGTCGATGAACCAGATTCGGCCTCTCCCAATGTCTGCCTCCTCCCTCTCTCGCTCACTGAACCAGTCGAACCCAAAGAACAAGAGAAGATGACGTCCAGTCTCCTTACGATGAACAGTGTCGGCCTTCTCCTCCTGCAGAACCCGTCGGTCACCGCCGGAGGTAGAATATCCAGTCGCGCCTCTCTCTATGAATCCCCCTCTTTCTCTCAACCCTTCGCTGCTACCTTTCCCCAGGAACGCCGCGTCCTAGAAACGCTGTCGTTCCGTTTTAAATTCCCAAAGTCAAATTCAAATTTTTCTTTCTCCAAACGGTGCGCCTCGGCCTCTTCCAAATTCAAAAACTTCATTCTCCTCACCTAAAGAAAATGACGTCACCTATGCTAAAGGTCAAAGAAAAGGAATTCATAAAAATAAATGGAAGAAACAAAATAAAATACGAATAACTTATATATTTTTCTTTTGTTTCAGAACCACTTTTTATTACTTATTTATATCTTAAACTAAACGATTTCTATTTTGATTTAAAGCTATGATACTCACACTAAAATCCCCCAATTAATGCCCCAAATTGATTTCTCAAATTAACTCTTAGAAATCACTTAAAAGTAATTGATAACTCTTCAAAATATACTCAAAATATTCTTCAAAAATATTCAAAATGAAGATTTAACAAATGCGCGTGACTTGACAAATTAGTATATATAAACAAAGCTTTTAAATCGCCAGCCATTTACCAAGTCAACTGTGTATGAAGAAGTTCAAGTAGGAGATTTATAATGGGAGGACAGTTCAATCATAATTAGAGTTTTCTTGCTGGGTATGGAAATGTAGGAAGCATGACAAGTGTGGACAATCTGGGAGTCTCCACTTCCCTTTGCTTTGTAACACTGGATTTATCACTATACATACATATATATATGGTTGTGATGATCCTTTTTCATTTAAAACGATTATACTGCAGAAGAATGGAAAATCATCATTACTGCGTACAAATGTCGTTCATCAGCAGGAGAATCTTTACCTGATTGCTCAATTCTTCAGCTTCCTTGTAAGAACCTGACATATACCACAGATTTTTCATCATCATTCTTATGCGGTGAAATGGATACTGAAGTGCAATTATCTGATGATTGTGACGAGTGTCACTACCAGAAGGGAGGCCACTGTCCAGCTGACAAAAACACACTAACTTCTATGGAAATAATCGGATAGCTAATCAGTATCTATGCCACTCATTAATGCCCAGGGTTTTGCGTAATCCCATCTCTTCTAATCTTATTAACATCTTATGCAGGTATAATATATACAGTAGGAGTTTTTGTTCTTATAATACTAAAATGTCCCATTGCTCTGAAGATTTTGAGCAAATTAAACAAGAGGTAAGGAAGAGGAATTCTGCATGGTTAAATATTTATTTTTTCATGCGTCCATATTTAATTTGATAATCATTCCATGCAATTACGACGCTATTTTTGCAGCACGCAGCTATGTATTTCAAACATGACCAAGAAAACAATCCAGTTGAAACAAAATTTAATTTCCTTGTCAAAAATTTTGTTACCCGTAGTTTTCAAAAGTTTGAGCCCCTCCTAACACGTTTGACCAGTCTTCGCTTTTCATTTTAAAGTCAACATTCACTGCAATGAAGTCCTCCACTATTCTTAGTCTCCGCTTAATCTTCTGGTGGTAACTAACGGTCCCTCACTAAGCACAGAAACACAGATAAATCTTCCACCAAGCTAAGTAGCCATTGAAGTTCGAAGGAAAAGAAGTATCATCTGACAGAGAAATGTCACCCCGTGTTTCCATGTTGTTCATTCTGAACCTTCTGTTCTTGTTCGGAAATGTTGTGGGTTCTTTGAACCCAAGGTTCCAAGCTTGCGAGCCCCAAACCTGCGGAAATGGGCAAAACATAACCTTCCCCTTTCATATCAAAGGTAAACAAGAGCCCTCCTGTGGATTGCCTCATTTCGGCCTTGTCTGTGCTTCCAATGGCTTCCCAGTGCTCAATCTCTCCAATACTTTTTACATCGTCGATGAAATTTTCTACAATAATCACTCTCTTCGGGTCTCCAACCCTAGCTTCCAACTCTCCAATTCCACGAACTGTTTCTCCCCCTCCACCAACCTCACCACCAGCATAAGGTTTACTTTGGCTCCGAACCAGAAGGAGGTGCTGCTGTTCTTCGGTTGTGACTTACCGTCGCTGGCGGAGGAGATGAAAGCAAACGTATTGGGTTGCTTTGAAGGGAACAGAACGAGGTGGGTGTTGGGTATGGCGGTGAATGACGAGGAGAAGAAGTTGAAGTATGCGAAGGATAATTGCAGAGATGGGTCGACGATGAGGACGGTGGTGGAGAATGTGGAAGGAGGGATAAGAGAGGCTTTGAGAAGAGGATTCTTGTTAAAGCAAAGGAATTGGACGGTGAGCGGGTGCGACGCATGCCAGAGCAGTGGAGGGACGTGCGGCTTCGACTTCGATGCTAACGGCTTCAGGTGCTTTTGCCGCAATAGCGATCAGCTTGCCAGATGTTCTTCTGGAGGTTTGCTCTCTGTAACGATACAAAGTGATTAATCTTTTGTGATATTTAGGGGTATTTGGATGGAATCAAAATCATGATTTTTAAAGTATTTTTACGGTATACGAAGTAAATATGTGAATAATTTTATCTCGATTTGCACAAAAATACTTTTCAGAAACACTTCTGATATTCTCCAAACACCCCCTTAATAGTATTTGTTTTCTAAAGATGCCTTTTGTTGAAAAAGAAGAGAAAACCTAAAAAAAAAAAAAAGTGGGAGAGAATGCTTTTATTTTTTCCAGGTTGATAAAACTAATTAAAGACAAAAATTAAAAACTCTTACTCAGTTTTAAGTTTTTTAAATAAAAACATTAGTTAAAGACAAAAATTAAAAGCTTACTCAATTTTAAGTTTTTTAAATAAAATATTTTTTTTATTTCGATGATGTATTTAAAAGTGATTTATATATGGGAAAATATATTTATAGTTTCATCAGATTTTGAATTAGGTCCTTATATTTTTTTTATTGAATTTTTATAGTTAATTTTGTTAAATTCACAAGTCCTTCCATCACTAATGTTGCAAACACTGCTAACCCACAATGGCAGTGCTAATGAAAGTGGCCATAAGAGTTCACCAAAAAAATTGCGATGGGTACAATGCTGAACGCCAATCCTCACTATACTCTGTCTTGGCGTAATTGAACTTATAACAGCATAGAAGCAGCGTGCCCATGTTGATGAAGAGTAGGATCAGTCAAAGAAGCAGTCCTTCTTCACTCCTTCTACATGTAATCGAGCTCATCATGGTTAGCTTTAACAGATGAGAGAGAAAGGTGATAGAGAGAGAGACATAAACTTGGGAGAGGGGAGAGAAGCACACTACCCGATCATCCTCTGCCATTGTGAGTTAATGATGTTTGCATGAGTTAATGATGTTTGCAACATTAGTGACAGAAGGACTTATAAATTTAACAAAATTAACTATAAGGATTCAATAAAAATAAAATAAAATTATAAAAACCTAATTCAAAATCTGATCAAACTATAAGGACCTGCAAGTATATTTTCCCTTTATATATAAAATTGAGATCTCTCCTTTTTCTTTCTTTGTTTTTTCCTTTTAACCTTGACAAGTAGTTTATCGAAAAAGAAAATGAAAAAAACATCGTCATTAAGGGGTCGACGTTTGGATCTTTCGGTGCACAATTAAATATAAATTATAACCAACGTTAAGATTTTAATTGGGTTCATCCTGATTCCTAGCTTATTCCTTTTCTCCTTCGCCCTAGCTTTTAGGATCCTAAATTTCAAGTTTGTAAGTATTCTCCGCGTGTGTCAAGTGTTAACTATAATTTCCTTTTTCAGTTGGCAAGGAATCACGGAGGTCAGTGGTTATAGCCGCTACAGGTGATACATTGTACTTGATTAACATTAATTTATTATTATTATCGCATCAACTGAAAACATCAGCCCCGAGGTCTCATAACTGTTCTCACGATGATGGATGACCGAAAATATACTAAAACTGATCATGAAATTAGAATTTAACATGAAGAGAGTGAGAGAGATGTTAATCTGTAAGCTTTTTATATATGATAAACATAGTTGAAACAAGAAAGAATCCTTACGGAAACAATGTGATAGTTAAGCAGTATTTATGTTAGTCATTAACGGCTACAAAATTTCGGATAATCTCACCTCCTATTGATCACAGTTTCTGCAGTTGCAATAATGGGAGTTTTTGTTCCTATAGTCTACTTCTTAAGAGGGCTATGTTTTCTGACAAAATCACTATATTCTGGAACAACAAATCTCAAGCTCATCAAGATTTTGAGGCCTTTCTAAAGAGCCACAAATCACTTGCCACAAACAGATATACCTACTCTGAGATAAAGAAAATGACCAATTGTTTCCAAGAAAAATTAGGGCAAGGAGGCTATGGAAGTGTGTTCAAAGGGAAGTTACATGATGAGTGTCTAGTTGCTGTGAAGGTTTTGAATGAAACAAAAAGTAATGGGGAGGAATTCCTCAATGAGGTAGCAAGTATAAGCAAGACTTCCCATGTTAACATTGTCACTCTTCTGGGACTTTGTTTTGAAGGACCAAAGAAGGCACTTGTTTATGAGTTTATGGCTAACGGATCGTTAGAGAAGTTCATCTTTGAAAATGAAGCCAACCTCCTTAATGGTAACCTCCAATTGAGCTGTGAAATATTGCATCAAATTGCAGTGGGTGTTGCACGAGGACTAGAGTATTTGCACAGAGGATGTAATGCTCGGATATTGCATTTTGACATAAAACCTCACAACATTTTGTTGGATGAGAACTTTTGCCCAAAGATCTCTGATTTTGGATTAGCAAAAATATGTCCTAGAAATGAAAGTGCTGTATCCATGTGGGGTGCCAGAGGAACTATCGGATATATTGCTCCTGAGGTATTTTCTAGAAATTTTGGTGTCGTCTCTCACAAATCAGATGTTTATAGTTTTGGGATGATGGTTTTAGAAATGATTGGAGGAAGAAGGAATGTTAATGTCAATGTTAACAATACTAGTGAAATATATTTTCCTCATTGGATTTACAAGCGTCTAGAATTCAATGAAGACCTTGCACTGAGGAGCATTAGAAATGAAACTGACCAAGAGAGGATAAGACAGATGGTTATAACAAGCTTATGGTGCATACAAACTAACCCTTCAAACCGTCCAGTGATGAATAAAGTGGTGGAGATGCTTGAGGGCAGAGTTGGGACCTTGCAGGTCCCACCTAAGCCTTACTTATCATCTCCTTCAAGATCACCATGCTCTTTCTCTTCATCAACTCACTGATTCCATGGTTTTGTCCTATGGGGCAGTTTCATTAAGGCATGATACTCCAAGACCCATATGTTTATGTTTCTGTTTGTGCTTGTTATTTTCTAATAAGACCCTGCTAATGCACTGAGACAGCAAGAAAATGGTGACTGTTAATTTACATCATTGCTTGGTAACTTTTCTGTGCATGCTTGTTATTTTCTGAAGTTATCAATTGCAAATTAGATCTCTGCTTGCCTGTAGAAGCTCTCATATACTGACATCAAGAACGTGGCAATGCTTTTAGACTTGTATTATGTTAACCTCTCTCTTTACTGTAAAAATTCTATCAATGTTGCCTGCTAAGAAGAGAAACAGACAAACAGAGATGTCTTAAGTATGAAAATGTAAAAGTTCAGCAATTCACCGAAGCTTTCTATTTAAAAATGTTTTTCTATGGCAACTTGTTTCCCAATCTTTGCAGTCCATTTCCAAATCCATACAATAGTCTTAGACTCGGCTATAATAACCAAAGATTTTCAGTGTTTTCTTGCGTTCATCTTATGGCAATATTTCTACCTTGCATCATTTCTTTTTTGGATATACACTTTCTTTTTATCATTTCTACATTCTTATTTACAGGAACAGAGACAAACAAACAGAATGAATGCACCAATTTTGAGGAACTTGAATCTATGTTTGATTTTAAGATACATATGAACTTCCAAAATATCTTCGTTAAGACTTGAGCACAATGCTATGAAATATTTTAACTTGTTTTCTCACTTTTACAGAACCGCGGAATTTTATCATTGAATGTTGCTGTATGCTGTAGAAATAATTCTAGGCATGTAAGTGTTGATCATATTGAAGAGCCAGTTGTCTCTTAATACATATAGGAAATTCTTTGGCTGAATCCCACTTTTGATTCTATGCCTGTGGTTCTTATAGCTTAGCGACTTACAAACTAATCTCAGAATATCATGATATGTTCTGAACCGTAATTTGAAGATAGTATTATGATTTAATTCAGAACGAAACAAACATGAAGTCTCTTGTATTTGTGCTGTTCTGTTGTCTAAAAATTAGTTCATGGATGTTTTTAACAATTCGGCATCGCATTATTAACTACTAACGGGTCACCTAAACCAAGAACTAAGCTGAGGTATTTTCTTCGAGTTTAACAAGTTTTGCATCTGAGCAATTGTCAGATATTCTCGTCAATGTTTTCAACAAGAATATAACGTGATTATATATGGTAGTTTTATGGTAATTTCATAAATATGAATGGTCGAGCGCATTTCGCAGACTTCGGAATGATAGGAATTCAAGCAGCTCTTGGAGTTTTCCATGTTCTTGAATTATCGTCATTATGTTTGGAGCACTCTAATATCATGCAAAATCAAAGATTTTTGTTCTGGAAAGCTTGAGGAGGTGAAGAGCGGCAATGGGTAATTTGTTGATGAGATAAGCTGATGTTTAGAAAGCATCTTCTCAGAATTTTGCAAGTCAAAAAGAAATAATCTAGACATCTTTCGCTCTTCTCATATGGACAAGAGTGTGGATAATTTCCCTTTTCGAGAGAAACAGGTAGAAAAACCTCTAATCAATTAAACTAATCCAGATGGGCATTTAGAGCATATAGTTCTTTAAGTTCAACCTAATGCAACTCAATATCTCAATTTTCGCTATTTAATCGTTAGTTTCTACATTCCATGACTTGTTACACCATAGTTAAGATGTTTTTTTGGAAGGTGTGGGGAGCAGTTTTATTAAATGACTGAAACTTCAGGGATTAAGTTAAGCAAATTAAAATTCAGAGATGGACCAGCTCAAAACTACATATATAAACGATTAATTTTTTCCTTTGTTAAATTCGTAAGGTGGCCTATTGTTACTCTCAATAACAATCACATGGACGAGTTTGAAATGTTAAAAGCTTTCAATTTGAAAATGTTTGCATATCGCAGTGAATGAATCAAGATAAGGGAGTTCGATCTTCCCAACTAAATAATGGGAGGCTAATTCTGAAAAACAGAGGTTTGTTTAATAGTATAGTTTTCTTCAATTTGTTCGAGTTGCTTTAGAGACTGACATTGAATAATTCCAATCTGGAGCAATATAATCGATAAAATTAATTCAAGTATTTCAGAGCATGCCTAGAGTCCAACGAATAATCCAATATGCCCACGCAATGTACAATCATAAGACAAACACTACATTGTTATACAATAAATGACACCAGTTGGAAGAGAGGAGTGGCCTTCTGAGAGAGAAGTTTTTCAAGACTCCAAAACTGACTCCCTCAAACATATATGTAGTTATTAGGATTTGAATATTAAATAATATAAATCATATAGGTAATACTTCTTTTCTGGACTCATATATTTTGTTATTCACATAATATCCCCATTTATATTGGGATAGTGGCTTAATCTACAAAAGTGGACTAGGTATAACTCAACATTAACTTTGCATAAAAGTTGGAGGATTCTCAACTAAATATTTGATTCATCAGAAGATAAACTTCATTCAAAATTAAAAGTGATAAATAAATATGAAAGTATTCTTAATTTCTATAAACGGCACAAACAGACATGGACTCCAAGCTTAAAATTCTTCAGCTTCATCCTCGAAAGTATTTTACAAGTCACTGTTGACTGTGGATCTAACATGGAGTTAGAATTCCACCATCTGGCTCCTTCCTGCATGTTTCCTTAGTATTTGCAATCCTTTTCCAAGTCAACAAAACAATCTTAAACTCAGCTATATAAGCAAAAGCACTTTATTGTTTCTTTGCACACATCTTTTGGTAACATTTCTACTTTATGTATCAGTATATCCTTTATTCTTATATTCTCTTCTTTAATTTCCTCTCATATCGTGCTTTTCTTGCAGGTGAACCAGTCCAAAAAAGTGCTATAACTTGAAGAAAAAGCAAACCAAATTGGGATGATTCCACTTTACATGTCTCGCTTCCTCTTGTATTCTGAACTGGTGCTTCTATTTCTGGCTGGACATGGAAATGGAAACCATGACAAGTGTCCTCGATCATTTGATTGTGGAGAACTTGGGAAGATCTATTTCCCTTTCACAAAGGCAGAAAGACAGGATTGTGGCTTAACGATGATACATGGCTGCGATGATCCATCTTCGAATAAAACGATTCAACTGGAGAAGAATGGAAGGCCATTCAAGCTTACAAGCATCATTCTGCAGGATAATTCTATTACTGTTACTGATCTAGATCTGCAGCAGAGGTTGAAATCCAAAACTTGTGAAATTTTCAACAAGAATATCACTTTTCCTCATGCCTCTCCTTTGGTTTCTTTTCATATCAAACATAGCATAACCTTGTTTAGATGTGATCACAGCCTCAACATTAGCCCTCCTGCCAGTGTTTATAGTCATGCCTGCCATAACTATAATATCTATTATTACCACTTGAACAAGCGTCCTCTTGATCATTACCAAAGATCTTTCTCAGCTTGCTCTGTTGTTCTGCTTCCAAGTAAACACCAGAATCATACCAAAGATCTTTTATCATTCTTAACTGCTCAAATGGTCATTGAAGTACAGTTATCTGATGCTTGTGATAAGTGTTACAACCAGATAGGTGGCCAATGTCGACTTGACAGCAATAGAAACTTCTATTGTGACAGAGGTACGTGGATCTGCATGATTCTTGTAACTCGGCTTGAAACAGTTTTTTACATTTCAATTTTTGAAAACAACTGCTCACAAACATTGTGACCAAGAACATAAATATTACTCAGAAAACCTTAGAGGTCTCTTGATAGTCCGTTATTATTTTCCAACTCAAGACTTTTTTTTTTTTTTAGCATATCCGTATTCTGGGTTTGAATTTCTGAAACTCATAATAATAGCTACTTGAAATTTGAAATACTTTATATTTTATTAGCATTTTAACAATAAACCAAAGAAGTACTACCCCCAATCTGTAATACAAGAGCTAATTGATTAATTTGAATAGATTAAGACAAGTAGTTATTTGTAATAAATACGTACTGTCTTCTCTAAAATATCATTGCTAATTGTGTATACTCCTCCGGTCCTAAATATAAGATCTATTTTATAGTGTAATATACACTACAAAAGGAGTATTAGCTAGAACTATCATTTGATAAAATTTTTAACATGTGCAACTACTACAAAAACTACCTTGAAAAAAATAGATAAATATGAGAGATAATGTGGATTGGGATCTTATATTTAGGATCAAATTAAATATCAAACTAACTTTTATATTAAGGAGTAGGGATAGTATTTTTTCTTACCAACATAAGACTGTTCTTTCGTCAAGCAGGAAATAGCACACAAAGTATGCTTTCTACTTATTGGTGCTGGTTTAACTTATTCTATTTAATTTGTTTGTTCCTCGCAGAGAAAACTGGAAAAACCGTGCTCATTGGGACAACAGGTAAAACAATTTGTCAAAAACAGCATTGTCAAGATTCAGCTGTTTAAATGCGTATATATAATTGCTTCAACTGTTTATTGTTACCTTTCACTTCAACTCGTGTTAGAGCATAAGGTTAAAGTAATAATCATGTAATTTGCCATAGCATGTGAGTAGATGATTCTAGAAGTATGCACGTCCTCTGCATTATTCTTCTTTCTCTTCATGTCCATCTAATATTCATTTTCTTTTAACTATATTGGAATATAAATACAATATGAAAGACCAGGCTTATTATTGAGGCTTCTTTCGTTATTCATTGAAGGATGAAAATAAATACTACCTCTGATCCTTAATATAAAAAGTAATTTGAATTTCGATTTGATCCTAAATATGAGACTCAAATTTATCTTGTCTCTTATATTTATCTTTTTTTTTTTCAAAGCAGCCCTTATAATAGTTGCACATGTTAAAAGTTCAATCAAATGGTAGTTCTAGCTAATACACATGATTAGTCAGGGTATTTTAGAAAAGACAACACCTAATTATTACAAATAACAAACTCAACAAACTTTTAACCTATTTGAATTAACCAACTAGCTTTGCATTAAAAACCGAAAGTAGCACTAAAAAAAGCTGTTACTTTGGCTAAAAGTCAAATTAGTGATTATTTAATATGATTGGTAGCCTTCGTATGCATGCTGTTTCTTGTGGGGCATATCTTTATCCGACATTCTTCAAAATTTTCACTTTTTAATTATTGTAGTGGCTTCTTCTGCGGGACTTGCTGTGCTATTGTTCCTGGCCTTTTGCTCTAGAAGAAAGCTTCTTGCTCTTGCTTCATCCAATCTCTTTTGGAGGAAGAGACATGCAACCCGTCAAATAACTGAAGCCGCTCTGGAGCAACATGGACCAATCTCTTGTAGACAGTACAGTTACTCTGAGATAACGAAAATCACAGACTGTTTCAAAACCAAATTAGGCAAAGGAGGATTTGGAACTGTATATAAAGGGAAGCTACCAGATGGGCGTCTTGTTGCGGTGAAAGTGCTAAGTCAGTTAAAATGTATGAATGAGGAATTCATTAATGAAGTTGCAAGTATCAGCCGGACATCTCATGTTAATATTGTTAGCCTTTTAGGCTTTTGTTTCCAAGATTCGAAAAGAGCTCTAGTTTATGAGTTTATGTCTAATGGATCTCTCGAGAAATTCATATATGAGAAGTCTGATTGCAGCATGGCTGAACACCAATTGGACTGTCAAACTCTATATAATATTGCAGTTGGTGTTGCTAGAGGATTAGAGTACTTACACAGAGGTTGTAACAAGACCAAAATCCTGCACCTTGACATAAAACCTCATAACATCCTACTCATAAGGAGTTTTGCCCGAAAATTTCAGATTTTGGACTCGCTAAAATACTGCCAATAAAAGATTGGATTGTGTCCATATTGGAAGCAAGGGGTACTGCAGGATACATTGCTCCAGAAGTATTTTCAAGAAACTATGGCGACGTATCTCACAAATCAGATGTCTTCAGTTTTGGAATGGTGGTTCTAGAAATGGTTGGAGGAAGAAGGAACATGAATGCTGAAGTTGATCATTCCAGTGAAATTTATGTTCCACAATGGATTTATAAGCGCCTTGAACTGAATCAAGAACTAGAATTGGGATGCATTAGGAATGATACTGAAAAAGAAATGGTGAGAAAAATGATAATGGTGAGCTTATGGTGCATACAAACTGACCCTTCAATGAGACCAGCAATGAGTGAAGTAGTGGAGATGTTGGAAGGAAGCTTGGAAACCCTGCAAGTACCTCCTAAGCCGTTTTCTTTTCTTCTTCACAACTCCTGTTCATTCCACATCTCAACTATGTGAGATTGTGCAGTTATAGGATTCCCTTTTGTTATATATGGGTCTGTGTTTTATCTGTTTTACGTTTTTATAATCTTTTCCTTTTGAAAACTGTAATATGCAATTTCATTTTTCAATGCTTTAACTCTAAACATGTTTGCATTTTCTCTTTCTTTTCATATATCATCAAGCATAAAAAATTTCAACATTTGCATTGACAGATGAAGCTCTGTTTTCTGTTTGTTGAGAAACGGGTTTTTCTCTTTAGGGGCAAGGAATATTCAGAATTGTCCAAAGAGTAGAAGACATAAGATTGAGGAAAGCAAGGTGAAAACTTGCCTCTTTCAAGCTAGAAATTTGGCTCCAAATTATTACCAGCTTAAGAAATAGAGAAAATTATGATCATTTTTAAAAAATCAAAGTTAACATAAAAATTTATGGAACTAGCACTAAATTTTAAGAAAGTAATTATGAGATTTTAAAATAGATGATTTTAAATAATAATATAATAACTTCCTTAAAACTTATAGATATTTGGAAAAACAAATAGTAATGCGTCTCATGAACTATGATAATGATTTTAATCCTTAAAAATATGTGTGAACATTTTAAGATTATTTAATCTAATTTTTTTAGAAAAATATAAATATCATATTCAAAATCATTTAGTTGGGTCTTTCTTTACTGCATTCACTGCTTTGAGTAATGAGCTATTTCTTTTGCTTAAGAAAAGGGATGAAAGACCAAAGACCCTCTTCAACTGAAAACGAATTGGTAATTTTTCTTAAATTGACTTGGATGATAGAGAGTTATAGTGCATGATAAGAGTTGATGGAGTTTATTGCTGGTAAAAAAAAAAACAGAGAATTTTATTATTTGGCACTTAATTGTCATGACTCATAAGCTTTGGGCATCTATTCCATTTACAAGAAATAATATCCCCACATTGTTTTCCGACTTATCAAGAAAAAACAAATATATTATATATCCCCACAATTGATTTTTTTTTGGACCGAAATCCCCACAATTGATTGATTTTTTTTTTTTGATACAACCCCACAATTGATTGATTGATATGTTTCTTTTATATCTTCCAAACTACTGTCATTCCTTCTAAAAAGCATATTCTTCATAATTGACGACGAAATGACACTTTAGGACTTCAAAAGGGTAATAATTACAGTTAAAAGAAGATGTTAATGAGAAATTGCTGAAAAAACAGGTTAGAAATAATACAAGCTTGGTTGAAAATGATGAAAGGTTTTCTTGGGTAAAAAGGATGAAAAGTTATTTGAAAAATAAAAAGAAAATCATAAAAGCCGAGTTGGAAATTATTTTTAATACATTTTTGTTTTCGCAAGATTTTAAACTTTAAAGTATCAGGAGCTTAACCCAATTAATCTCGTAGCAAAATAATAATCCATTTTGAAAATAATTAAATTTAGCTAAAAAGTTTTTTTTTTTAATATGGCAACGCATTAATTATTTATTACATCCTTTTCTTTTCTTCTTATTTAATACTTTTCTAGTTATTAATATAGAACCTAATTATTGAGTTAATCTTAGTTTTAAATATAAGACATATTTTCATATCTATCAGTTTTTTTTTCAAATTACGCCTATTAATAATCCATTAATTATAATTAAGTAAACAATAGAGGAAGAATATTAAAAATGATGATTACGGTTTTTTAGAAGAAAAAAACATGTAATATTTCTTCTAATTAATTAATTATAATTAATTAACTTACCTAAATTTTTATTCTAATCAAATTAGTTAAATAGATCTTATATTAAATATTAGAGGAGTATTGACGTAGAAAAGTATAATTTTTTTTAAATTTTAGACTAAGTTAATAAATTTTAAAATTTTCTTTGATTATGATGAAGAATGTTAAAAATAATTTATGAATAAGATTGTACGGATTCCTGTCTTGACGAAAACTTATTCCTGTATTTATATCTTTAAAACACTTAAATATAAAAAGCACAATATTTACATTAATTTTTTATATTTTTTATATCAATGAAAAAAATATTGAGAGACATGTGATTAAAAAACCTGAGATGATCAATATGTGCAATTTGATTTGACTTAAATATTTTTCATATAAAAAAATTTAATTTAAAAAGATCAAGCGATCCTCATGATTGTCCGTGGCTGTGGAGCGCGGGGGAGCGCATCCCGGTTTGATCTTGCGTCGATCGATGCAGGCCCCTTAGCCGTGGTTAGAAGGATGGCGTCGTCTTTTCACATGCAGCACGTCCTGCCCCAAAAGCTGCTAATATATTCGCACGTATAAGCAACGTCCTCATGTACCGTCTCTGTTTCTTTAACCGCTGACTTTTTTTTCCCAAAAAATAATAAATAAATTTAAGAGAAATTAACAAAAAAAAAGAAAAAAAAAACTAAAAATTACTAAATTTTAAATGAAGTTTAGTACTATATTTTATTTGGAATTAATAATATTAAATTTGTAAATAATAATAAATTTTAATTGACATTTCTTATTTGGTATTTACGAATTTATAACTTCTTTTTTGCCATGTTTCCTAAACTTAACGGTATTTTTAATATAAAATTTAATTAATTAATTTGAATAAGTTAAAAACATAATTAAATTAGTTAATATGATTTTTTTAAATATTGTAATTATTTTTTTAAAAAAATTTTCTCTTTCTATTACTTAATTATTATTGTGAGAGCATCCATAAAGTTAAAGGAAAATGACATATATAAGAAGGGTTAAGGTGCACCCAGCACCCCCAAGTATTTTGTCAGGTGCACCCAGTGGCCTAAAGTAATTTATGGTGCAATTTTACCCTCAAAGTAATTAAAATGATTCACCGATATCTCATGCTACCAGATCTGTTAGTTTGACCGTTAAATTGATAAGTCAGCACAAGTTTGACCAGAAAATCTGACGTAGCATGTCTAATAAGCAGGTGATGTGAAATTTTTTTTGGGTTAAGGTGCATCCAGCACCCCAAGTATTTTCCAGGTACACCCAGTGGCTTAAAGTAATTTATGGTGCAATTTTGCTCTCAAAGTAATTAAAATGGTACACCAGTATCCTATGCTAACAGATCTCTTACTTTGACTGTGAAATTGATGAGTCAGCACAAGTTTGACCAAAATAATCTGACTTGGCATGTCTAATAAACAGGTGATGTGGAATTTTTTTCGTCTTCCACTGCTTTGTTTTATCTGTTAAGTAAAATGCTCTTTCGGTTCTTGGAATTTTTTTCAAAGTAAGAATTTTTTCAGAGATACTCCTCTAGTCCTATTATAGGGTAGAGAGAAAGATATTTTTTGATCCTATTTATAAGACACTGAAAGAAATTTTTTGTATGGATGTATAAATTTACACCTCATTTATTATGTATTGACTTTGTTTATATGAGGTTATAATGTATATTAAATAGGGATAAGTTGGAAGTTATTAAAATTTAAATGAGAGTTAATGAAATTTAGGATTTTCCTTAGTCTGTGTGAAACATGCTGGAAGTGTCTTATAAATAAAACCAGAAGAGTAATATTCAGACAAAACAATGAAATTAACAAGAAAAGTCATGTCACCGTCACCTGCTTATTAGACATGTTAGGTCAGATTATTTTAGTCAAACTTGTGCTGACTCATCAATTTTACAGTCAAAGTAACAGATCTGTTAGCATGGGATATTGGTGCACAATTTTAATTATTTGAGGGCAAAATTTCACACACATAAATTACTTTAGGCCACTGGGTGCACCTGAAAAATACTTGGGGTGCTGGATGCACTTTTAACCCCGAAAAAATTTCCACATCACCTGCTTATTAGACATGCCACGTCAGATTTTCTGGTCAAACTTGTGCTGACTCATCAATTAAACGGTCAAACTAACAGATCTGTTAGCATGGGATACGGGTGCACCATTTTAATTATTTTGAGGGTAAAATTGCACCATAAATACTTTAGGCCACTGGTTGCACGACAAAATACTTGGGGTGCTGGTGTGCACCTTAACCCTATAAAGAATGCTGAAATTAGGATATCCCATTTTGAAAAGCTAATGATTAGAAATCACAGAAATTAGGATATCCCATTTGGAAATAACTTTTCTTTATGTGATTTCTAATCTTGTTTCTTAAATTGAGATATCTAAATTTCAGTCTTTTTTATTTTATCATTTTCTCTAAAATTAATTTAAAAAATTAATAAATATGTAAAATAAATTTTATATATAAACTAACATTAACTTTTAAATTAGATTTTACTTTATAAGCAAAGAGGAGGAATATTTAATTATTTGCATGAGTTAAGTTGAAATTTTTTTAATTTTAATTTTATCAATGCTTTCCTCAGAAAAAATCCTATTTCGTCAGGGATTTATTTTATCGCCATTAAACCCTACGCGTTCATTTAATTACACACATTGTCACTACCATGAGATAGTTCTTCTACATCTAACTGCCTCGCTCATTTATCGTTCAAAACGACAAACCTACTTCTCTAATTCGTTCCACGAGCCCCATTTTCGTCTTGCTCTGTCTCTGCATCTCTACTGCAACAATGGTGGCACCCCTTTACTTGGCTGCCTTCTTCTCTTCACTTTTCCATCTTCTTCTTCTTGTTCAGAGCTCCAAAATCCCAGACTTGGAAGCTCTCATGGCGTTTAAAACTTCTTCAGATACGTCCAACAAGCTCTCAACTTGGAACCCCAGTACTGACCCTTGTACTTCTTGGTCCGGCGTATATTGCCTCCATGACAGAGTCTCGCGGCTCGTTCTTGAAGACCTCGATCTCCGAGGCTCTTTCGAACATTTGACTTATCTAACTCAGCTTCGAGTTTTGAGCCTGAAGCGAAACCGCCTCTCCGGTCCCATTCCTAGCCTTTCCAATTTCACGGCCCTGAAACTTTTGTATCTCTCTTACAATGAGTTTTCCGGTGGCTTTCCGGCGACTGTCTCGTCGCTTTTTCCGCTTGTACCGTCTTGATCTGTCACACAATAACTTGTCCGGCGAGATTCCCGCGACGGTCAACCATTTGACCCACATTCTCACTCTCCGTCTAAATGAGAACCGTTTCTCTCCGGCGACATTCCTAGTCTTAACCTTCCTAACCTTCAAGACTTCAATGTCTCCGGGAATCGACTGTCCGGCCAAATACCAAATCACTGTCGGGTTTCCCCGAATCGAGTTTCGCTCTAAATCCGTCTCTTTGCGGAGCTCCGATGCAGAAATGTGCCAACTTTGTGGCCGAACCCAGCAAACCCGGATCTGAAGGAGCCATTGCGTCGCCATTAACGCCGCGAAGCAACCCAAGAACACCAACTATATCGTCCACACCGAGCTCAATGCCTGCAAACGAAGCAACACGTCCCAGAAAATCCAATTCATCAGCAAAAATAAGCCCCATTGCTCTCATCGCCATTATTCTCGGCGACATTGTGGTCCTCGCAGTGGTCTCCCTTCTGCTGTACTGCTACTTCTGGCAAAACTACGCCGCGAAATTGAAGGACGGAAAAGGTTCGAAGCTAATGGAGAGCGAGAAAATCGTGTATTCATCGAGTCCGTATCCGGTTCAATCGGGGTTTGAGAGGGCCGAATGGTTTCTTCGAAGGGGTGAAGAAATTCGAGCTAGAGGATTTGCTTCGAGCTTCAGCGGAAATGCTGGGAAAAGGGGGGTTCGGGACGGCGTACAAGGCGGTTCTGGATGACGGAAGTGTCGTCGCCGTCAAGAGGCTCAAAGAAGCTCAGATTGGAGGGAAGAAAGAGTTCGAGCAACAAATGGAAATTCTGGGAAGATTGAGGCATCCAAACATCGTTAATTTGAGAGCTTACTATTTTGCCAGAGACGAGAAGTTGCTGGTATCTGATTACATGCCCAATGGAAGCTTGTTCTGGCTTCTTCATGGTACGTCAATTTCATTTTACTGCAATGATTACTATCTCTTTTAGTATTTATCATGAATTTGACTGCTGAGAAAGTTGGTGAACAAGAAAAATCATTCCGACATAGATGAAGAACGCCGATGATAGTTGTGAGGACCAGTTGAGAGGATTCTTGTTCTTACTAGCTCTATTAAATTATCGTTAATCATTACTTTTTAATTTGCCCCACTTGTTACTATCTTCGTGGCCAAACTGGGTTGAATAATAATAATAAATATCCAACACCAATACGACAGAGTAAGACACCCCTAATTGTAGGGTGCAATGGATCTAGTTAGTTTTAGAAGGTCGTGCTTTGGCTACTTTTTAGAACATCAAAGTTGGACCAGAATATTTACGCAGAAGCTAAAACACGGTTTGAGGATTTAACTGCTCATTTTTGCATTCCCCTGTCACGATGATGTACTATGGAGATTATAAGCATTAAAGCTGTAGCTTAGATAGGTCCATTTAGAGCTTCTTCCTTTTTTAATTATTGAAGTTGGACCATGTGATTATGAATGATGGATTGTTTCCAACTTGTCACGGCGTACCAGGATTGAGGAAAGCAGTGGCATTTTTCTATTCTATTTTTCCTGTACGTTTACGAGCAAACTGTTGCAGACGAAAGCAACTGTTGAAAACGCAGGAGCCTAATCAGTGTCTTCTTTTTCCAGATCTTCTTTTGCTTTTTGTTCTTTTCCAGAAACATGTCCTTATGCTTTTATCTTTAGTCCCAGATTTTCCAGGCATTATGACCAAAAAAGAGTGCCAAGGGAGCCACCACACCCATTTGAACCCTTGCCCTGTTTTCCAAAGAAAAGAAACTAGTGACAAATTCGAATTATACAAAACTTATGGCTAAATTGTTAACTTCGTTTCCGACAGGTAACCGAGGGCCTGGCCGTACCCCACTGGACTGGACCACAAGGCTTAAAATAGCAGCCGGGGCGGCGCGTGGAGTGGCTTTTATTCACAGTTCATGCAAGTCGCTTAAGCTCACCCACGGTAACGTCAAATCCACAAATATCCTCCTCGACATGGCGGGAAATGCACGCGTGGCAGATTTCGGGCTCTCCATCTTTGCGGGCCCCACCGCCACTCCGAAATCTAACGGCTACCGTGCCCCGGAGGCTCTCGACGGACGGAGATGCACTCAAAAATCCGACGTGTACTCCTTTGGCGTCGTCCTACTGGAGATTCTCACCGGGAAGTGCCCATCCTCCGTGGACGGCAGCGGGTACGGCGGCAGTGCGATGGTAGATCTTCCGAGGTGGGTACAGTCGGTGGTAAGGGAGGAATGGACGGCGGAGGTATTCGATCTTGAGCTGATGAGGTACAAGGATATTGAGGATGAGATGGTGGGGCTGCTTCAGATTGCTCTGTCCTGTACGGCCGCTGCGCCTGATCAACGGCCCAGCATGAGCCACGTGGTGAAGATGATCGAGGAGATTCGTGGGTCGAGGTGGGGCCGAGTCATGACACGTTGGACTCTGGGTCCGATTCACCTTCCGTGTCTGAAGATGCTTCCTGAAGTTCCTCTGTTAGCTTTTCTTCAACCATTCTCTGAATATCAGTCACATTGTCCTGTATGGGATTCTGATAATCAAATCGATGCGAAATGAAAGTTTTTTGTATTAGCTCTAAAATTAAGTTCATATCTTCTTTTTTTTTTCCCCTTTAATTCTTTTCTCCTGAGGAGAGGGTTCTAGGACAAAAACAGAGTGTTACGTCTTGAATCAGCAAAAACAGATTTTTATTCTTACATGACCCAACCAGAATAAAGTATTCTCTTTTTTGAGTGAGAAGGGGAAAGCAGTTTTGAATTTATTCCTATTCTCCAGATTGATAGGCAAAGTTGCTAGCTTTAATGTGAAGTTTTCTTTTTTTTTTTCTAACCATTAAAGAAGCAAGGAATAGATATTCGAAATTCGAAGTTCTTGCTCTGCCTTATGGCTTTGGCATCTAACTTTTATTGTCTAATTAGTAGGACAAGTGGTCCAGAGTACCACATTAAAATTCACTTCCAAGATCCACCTGTGAGGTTTTATACAAAAACACGAAATTCAGTGCAAGAACTACAAACAGCTCCAAGAAATTCGGGTTTATGTCTCGTCATCCTGTATCTCTTTTTCTTTTCTCATCTAGGGAAGGGATGAGAAGAAGAAGAATAATGACGGAAAGAGAAAGAAAAAGAAAAAGAAATGACGGAAAGAATAAATCAAATGATTTCTTTCAAAGAAGCGCTCCCAGGTCACTTTAGTTTTCTTAAATTATTGCTCCAATGGAAAGCATTCGGATGTTGACCATGAGTATTTGAGAAATGCATAACCCTAGGAGCAATAGTGAGAAGCTTGGCAAACTAGAAGGCGAGAACTTTCTAGCAAACAAGAAGCACGCGTTGGTTTCATGACCCCCATTATACTTGCACTTCTTGTTCCTCAACTCTCTCCAACAACCCAGGAGTCACCTCGTCCCTCGAGAACCGGGTCGGATGGGGCCCACCCTTGGACCAGTCAACCCAAGTCAACGACCTATTCGAATTCCCCTCGTAGAAATTGATGCTCACGAACGTAGGCAAGTAATGCTCATCCGCGTAACAATCACCATTACAATACTTCTGAAACAGAGGGAAGTACACTCTGTCCGACACAACCTCCAGTGCCAGGTTTCTGTCCATTTCGAACCATTGTGACCCTTTTCTCCATTGTCGGAGGGACACACGTGGGAGCATCCTGGGACGGTAACGGCCACGACCCACCCAGCTAGGGTCGTCGTAGGCCATGACATAATTCTGCTTGGAGTTGATGAGGTAGGAGTAGACAGTGGAGAAGTTGAACAGAGGAATGCAGGATTCCGACAAGAGGACGAATCGCTGGTTGGAGATGTCGAGGAGGGCGTTCGCCAGCAGCCGCCGCCGTTCAGCTTCGATCATGTTGACGTTGCCCCATTGAACTTTCTGTTTCACAAGTGATGAAGATGAAAGTGTTAGTCGGTGTTGATTTTGGTTGACCCAGGCCCAGCTTATTAGGTGAACTAACTAATTATAAAAGCGTCATGTAGCTATGGAGAGGTCCCACAAAAACATGCGAAATAATGATATTTTTAAGAAGAAATTGTCCAAGCTATAAGCGAAGGAATTGAAGTATCTCTTTCGTTGAAATGTCTGAGTTTTGCCGCAGGATAGGAATATTTCCTTTTAGAGGCAAAATGCAAAAAGGAAATGAAATATAACCTAGGAACCTATGTTAGGAATTGCAGGTTGACGACCTTGGGAATGTTTTGGTCAAAAAGCTGTTGTTTTGGCCTCACGAGCTACCTACCATGCTTGGAGATACACGTGGGACACACAGCTCTGAGGCAGATCTAATGAGATTAAACGTAGCATATGGGATAGGACCAGTTGATGGAGATGAACGTGATGATCAATGTGACTGTCGTACTAATCAACAGAAGAAGTTCAGTTCACAAAGAGGATAGGCCTCTGTTTTTTTCTTGCTATTGCATGTTGGACCACCGAAATGGAATTTGCTTTCTTGAAAAATACATGCATACATATATCTTTCTAGCTTACCATTTTGACCATAGCTATATTTTCTTGACTTTAAATGTGTAAGGGTAAATTGCGTATAGACTGTAAATTTATGACCCTGTATGAAATTATGAATCCTTTGTTGTCTTCTCTGTTTTCTGTTCTTCTCCCCCCCCCGGGGTTATCTATTCTGCTTAAGCCTATTCTTAGCCTCTTGATTATTCCTTCGTTCTATTACAGAGATTAGAGGAACAATTTGAATACAATAAAACAAATGCATAGCTGATGTGAATAATATTAAAAAAGGAAAATGAACTCAAAAATGCGAATAAAATGAATATAAGCTTATTGTCGTGATTCAGATTAAGGCAAAGATAGTACAGATGACTGCCATTATTGAAAATATTGTTTTCGGTTGTCATTATTGACTTTAACTGGACACTAAATCTATGATCGTGTTCATGTGAGATTATAATATAATATAAAGCATTAGCGTCTTCCTCTGTTTTGTTCTGCTTTCTCTACTCTCATGGCCTCGTCACTGGTTTTCTCCTACTCTGTTCCCACTTATAGATAAAATCAACTAGCTAGTATGCCTACAAATAAGGACGTAGTTATGTTTTACATAGGTTTAATAAAGTCATCATTTCAAAACAAAGGACATTCACATTCTCATATCGCTAATTTTCCAAGTCCAAGTCAATTTATTAACCATATCATTAAATAAAAGTAATGAAGGAGAAACAAACTGACCTTGCTAGGAATTCTGCGGCCATGGAACACCGGGCTCTCGGGGTCGGATCCATTGTAAGACGGGTTTGAATGGACATAGATTGAGTAATAGCCTTCATGTCCTTTGAAGAACATCTCCCACAGAGGAGCCAATGCACAGGACCTTTTGTTAAGAACAAGAAGGCGACTTTAGGAACACGTTGGAAAGGGTAATCCGCGATCCTAGGAGACATCGAAGCCCTCCATAGAAGCTCCTTATCGTTCATGTCGTGCATGGCCACAGGAGGCTTAAGATACTCCTTCAAGGAACTACTGTTAGACTTAGAGGCAGGAACATTAGGCATTTCTGGTTGTGGTCTCTGAGATATTGGCACGGGAGCTAATATCCTTGGTGATGAGGATGAAGAGATTGAGAACCGAGTGAACTCCACACTGAAGTTGCAGTTCTGAAGGTAGAAGCTGATGATAATCCCTAGGGTTATTCCACAGCCCAGAAGGAGCAAGTGGGGAAGAAGACGAACCCGGTGGTTGTGAACATTGAAAAGCTTTGAAACTGATGATTGTACTGGGTATTGATTGTTTTGGCTCTTCATTTCTGCCCCAACAAAAGAAAACTGCAAAATGAAGATCAATCCTTTGTTCTTGTGCTATGATTTGCGATCTAGCAGAGGCTCCGAAAGATTATCTTATCAGCAATACTTGATATGATATCTTTATGCTCATCAAGTCATAAAAGAAGAAAACAGAACAAATCTATATGAAGTAAGGATTCCAACAGAGAGATAGAAAGAGATTCAAATCCTCAAGAAGGTGAGGACGATGATAATCTTCGATACCCACTTTGAATATCAGCTTTAATCTGCTGAAATAACAACAGATTCTTAAGAAAGATCAAACTTTAGCCAACCCAGAACTCGGTTTCGTTGGCTTTGATTATATGCCTCGTTGTTTCGGTTACAAGAAAACACACGCAAATAGTCAGAGAGAGACAGAGAAACGGATATGTTATGTGCGTGTGTGTTCCCCTTATATATTCGTGATCAAATAAATTTAGATCATTATTATTTTCGCTGAAACTTCAAAGAAAACGCATTGGTTTGTTGTTGTTGATCTGTGCCGCCTTGTTACTGGTTCCTGCTAGGAGGATATCCAAAAGACGTTGACGTTTTTTGCGGAGTTTATGACCGTTGAAAGTTATGTACGACGTCGACTAAGTTACGAGAAGCCGCCAGCCCAGCCTCCTTGTTAAGACGTGTTTGTTACTCGTTTTTCTGGTACTCCTTCAATAATTCAATTCCTGGGGACAGAAGACGCTTTTTTCCGCCAAACAAGTGGCATTTGCTAGAAGAACACGTGAAGATGGAAGCATCCTGAAGAAGACTTTTTCAATCCAGAATTCGGTAATTTTCTGATTAATTCTCTACCAATCAAGATTACATGGGGAAAATGATGTGACTGATGGAATTGGAAACCTCAGGTCAAGGATTGTCATGGAAAAAGAGGAAAGGATTGAGAAGAATCTAGAACTGCAAGATTTGTTTGCAAATTAAAAGATTA
>NW_021637572.1:0-40252 GCF_004799145.2 Neltuma alba | reverse complement strand
AAATTTTTCTTTCTCCAAACGGTGCGCCTCGGCCTCTTCCAAATTCAAAAACTTCATTCTCCTCACCTAAAGAAAATGACGTCACCTATGCTAAAGGTCAAAGAAAAGGAATTCATAAAAATAAATGGAAGAAACAAAATAAAATATAACTAATAACTATTATTTTTTCTTTTGTTTCAGAACCACTTTTTATTACTTATTTATATCTTAACTAAACGATTTCTATTTTGATTTAAAGCTATGATACTCACACTAAAATCCCCCAATTAATGCCCCAAATGATTTCTCAATTAACTCTTAGAAATCACTTAAAAGTAATTGATAACTCTTCAAAATATACTCAAAATATTCTTCAAAAATATTCAAATGAAGATTTAACAAATGCGCGTGACTTGACAAATTAGTATATATAAACAAGCTTTTAAATCGCCAGCCATTACCAAGTCAACTGTGTATGAAGAAGTTCAAGTAGGAGATTTATAATGGGAGGACAGTTCAATCATAATTAGAGTTTTCTTGCTGGGTATGGAAATGTAGGAAGCATGACAAGTGTGGACAATCTGGGAGTCTCCACTTCCCTTTGCTTTGTAACACTGGATTTATCACTATACATACATATATATATGGTTGTGATGATCCTTTTTCATTTAAAACGATTATACTGCAGAAGAATGGAAAATCATCATTACTGCGTACAAATGTCGTTCATCAGCAGGAGAATCTTTACCTGATTGCTCAATTCTTCAGCTTCCTTGTAAGAACCTGACATATACCAGATTTTTCATCATCATTCTTATGCGGTGAAATGGATACTGAAGTGCAATTATCTGATGATTGTGACGAGTGTCACTACCAGAAGGGAGGCCACTGTCCAGCTGACAAAACACACTAACTTCTATGGAAATAATCGGATAGCTAATCAGTATCTATGCCACTCATTAATGCCCAGGGTTTTGCGTAATCCCATCTCTTCTAATCTTATTAACATCTTATGCAGGTATAATATATACAGTAGGAGTTTTTTGTTCTTATAATACTAAAATGTCCCATTGCTCTGAAGATTTTGAGCAAATTAAACAAGAGGTAAGGAAGAGGAATTCTGCATGGTTAAATATTTATTTTTTCATGCGTCCATATTTAATTTGATAATCATTCCATGCAATTACGACGCTATTTTTGCAGCACGCAGCCTATGTATTTCAAACATGACCAAGAAAACAATCCAGTTGAAACAAAATTTAATTTCCTTGTCAAAAATTTTGTTACCCGTAGTTTTCAAAAGTTTGAGCCCCTCCTAACACGTTTGACCAGTCTTCGCTTTTCATTTTAAAGTCAACATTCACTGCAATGAAGTCCTCCACTATTCTTAGTCCCCGCTTAATCTTCTGGTGGTAACTAACGGTCCTCACTAAGCACAGAAACACAGATAAATCTTCCACCAAGCTAAGTAGCCATTGAAGTTCGAAGGAAAAGAAGTATCATCTGACAGAGAAATGTCACCCCGTGTTTCCATGTTGTTCATTCTGAACCTTCTGTTCTTGTTCGGAAATGTTGTGGGTTCTTTGAACCCAAGGTTCCAAGCTTGCGAGCCCCAAAACCTGCGGAAATGGGCAAAACATAACCTTCCCCTTTCATATCAAAGGTAAACAAGATCCCTCCTGTGGATTGCCTCATTTCGGCCTTGTCTGTGCTTCCAATGGCTTCCCAGTGCTCAATCTCTCCAATACTTTTTACATCGTCGATGAAATTTTCTACAATAATCACTCTCTTCGGGTCTCCAACCCTAGCTTCCAACTCTCCAATTCCACGAACTGTTTCTCCCCCTCCACCAACCTCACCACCAGCATAAGGTTTACTTTGGCTCCGAACCAGAAGGAGGTGCTGCTGTTCTTCGGTTGTGACTTACCGTCGCTGGCGGAGGAGATGAAAGCAAACGTATTGGGTTGCTTTGAAGGGAACAGAACGAGGTGGGTGTTGGGTATGGCGGTGAATGACGAGGAGAAGAAGTTGAAGTATGCGAAGGATAATTGCAGAGATGGGTCGACGATGAGGACGGTGGTGGAGAATGTGGAAGGAGGGATAAGAGAGGCTTTGAGAAGAGGATTCTTGTTAAAGCAAAGGAATTGGACGGTGAGCGGGTGCGACGCATGCCAGAGCAGTGGAGGGACGTGCGGCTTCGACTTCGATGCTAACGGCTTCAGGTGCTTTTGCCGCAATAGCGATCAGCTTGCCAGATGTTCTTCTGGAGGTTTGCTCTCTGTAACGATACAAAGTGATTAATCTTTTGTGATATTTAGGGGTATTTGGATGGAATCAAAATCATGATTTTAAAGTATTTTTACGGTATACGAAGTAAATATGTGAATAATTTTATCTCGATTTGCACAAAATACTTTTCAGAAACACTTCTGATATTCTCCAAACACCCCCTTAATAGTATTTGTTTTCTAAAGATGCCTTTTGTTGAAAAAGAAGAGAAAACCTAAAAAAAAAAAAAAAGTGGGAGAGAATGCTTTTATTTTTTCCAGGTTGATAAAACTAACTAAAGACAAAAATTAAAAACTCTTACTCAGTTTTAAGTTTTTTAAATAAAAACATTAGTTAAAGACAAAAATTAAAAGCTTACTCAATTTTAAGTTTTTTAAATAAAAATATTTTTTTTATTTCGATGGTGTATTTAAAAGTGATTTATATATGGGAAAATATATTTATAGTTTCATCAGATTTTGAATTAGGTCCTTATATTTTTTTTATTGAATTTTTATAGTTAATTTTGTTAAATTCACAAGTCCTTCCATCACTAATGTTGCAAACACTGCTAACCCACAACGGCAGTGCTAATGAAAGTGGCCATAAGAGTTCACCAAAAAAATTGCGATGGGTACAATGCTGAACGCCAATCCTCACTATACTCTGTCTTGGCGTAATTGAACTTATAACAGCATAGAAGTAGCGTGCCCATGTTGATGAAGAGTAGGATCAGTCAAAGAAGCAGTCCTTCTTCACTCCTTCTACATGTAATCGAGCTCATCATGGTTAGCTTTAACAGATGAGAGAGAAAGGTGATAGAGAGAGAGACATAAACTTGGGAGAGGGGAGAGAAGCACACTACCCGATCATCCTCTGCCATTGTGAGTTAATGATGTTTGCATGATTAATGATGTTTGCAACATTAGTGACAGAAGGACTTATAAATTTAACAAAATTAACTATAAGGATTCAATAAAATAAAATAAAATTATAAAACCTAATTCAAAATCTGATCAAACTATAAGGACCTGCAAGTATATTTTCCCTTTATATATAAAATTGAGATCTCTCCTTTTTCTTTCTTTGTTTTTTCCTTTTAACCTTGACAAGTAGTTTATCGAAAAAGAAAATGAAAAAAACATCGTCATTAAGGGGTCGACGTTTGGATCTTTCGGTGCACAATTAAATATAAATTATAACCAACGTTAAGATTTTAATTGGGTTCATCCTGATTCCTAGCTTATTCCTTTTCTCCTTCGCCCTAGCTTTTAGGATCCTAAATTTCAAGTTTGTAAGTATTCTCCGCGTGTGTCAAGTGTTAACTATAATTTCCTTTTTCAGTTGGCAAGGAATCACGGAGGTCAGTGGTTATAGCCGCTACAGGTGATACATTGTACTTGATTAACATTAATTTATTATTATTATCGCATCAACTGAAAACATCAGCCCCGAGGTCTCATAACTGTTCTCACGATGATGGATGACCGAAAATATACTAAAACTGATCATGAAATTAGAATTTAACATGAAGAGAGTGAGAGAGATGTTAATCTGTAAGCTTTTTATATATGATAAACATAGTTGAAACAAGAAAGAATCCTTACGGAAACAATGTGATAGTTAAGCAGTATTTATGTTAGTCATTAACGGCTACAAAATTTCGGATAATCTCACCTCCTATTGATCACAGTTTCTGCAGTTGCAATAATGGGAGTTTTTGTTCCTATAGTCTACTTCTGTAAGAGGGCTATGTTTTCTGACAAAATCACTATATTCTGGAACAACAAATCTCAAGCTCATCAAGATTTTGAGGCCTTTCTAAAGAGCCACAAATCACTTGCCACAAACAGATATACCTACTCTGAGATAAAGAAAATGACCAATTGTTTCCAAGAAAAATTAGGGCAAGGAGGCTATGGAAGTGTGTTCAAAGGGAAGTTACATGATGAGTGTCTAGTTGCTGTGAAGGTTTTGAATGAAACAAAAAGTAATGGGGAGGAATTCCTCAATGAGGTAGCAAGTATAAGCAAGACTTCCCATGTTAACATTGTCACTCTTCTGGGACTTTGTTTTGAAGGACCAAAGAAGGCACTTGTTTATGAGTTTATGGCTAACGGATCGTTAGAGAAGTTCATCTTTGAAAATGAAGCCAACCTCCTTAATGGTAACCTCCAATTGAGCTGTGAAATATTGCATCAAATTGCAGTGGGTGTTGCACGAGGACTAGAGTATTTGCACAGAGGATGTAATGCTCGGATATTGCATTTTGACATAAAACCTCACAACATTTTGTTGGATGAGAACTTTTGCCCAAAGATCTCTGATTTTGGATTAGCAAAAATATGTCCTAGAAATGAAAGTGCTGTATCCATGTGGGGTGCCAGAGGAACTATCGGATATATTGCTCCTGAGGTATTTTCTAGAAATTTTGGTGTCGTCTCTCACAAATCAGATGTTTATAGTTTTGGGATGATGGTTTTAGAAATGATTGGAGGAAGAAGGAATGTTAATGTCAATGTTAACAATACTAGTGAAATATATTTTCCTCATTGGATTTACAAGCGTCTAGAATTCAATGAAGACCTTGCACTGAGGAGCATTAGAAATGAAACTGACCAAGAGAGGATAAGACAGATGGTTATAACAAGCTTATGGTGCATACAAACTAACCCTTCAAACCGTCCAGTGATGAATAAAGTGGTGGAGATGCTTGAGGGCAGAGTTGGGACCTTGCAGGTCCCACCTAAGCCTTACTTATCATCTCCTTCAAGATCACCATGCTCTTTCTCTTCATCAACTCACTGATTCCATGGTTTTTGTCCTATGGGGCAGTTTCATTAAGGCATGATACTCCAAGACCCATATGTTTATGTTTCTGTTTGTGCTTGTTATTTTCTAATAAGACCCTGCTAATGCACTGAGACAGCAAGAAAATGGTGACTGTTAATTTACATCATTGCTTGGTAACTTTTCTGTGCATGCTTGTTATTTTCTGAAGTTATCAATTGCAAATTAGATCTCTGCTTGCCTGTAGAAGCTCTCATATACTGACATCAAGAACGTGGCAATGCTTTTAGACTTGTATTATGTTAACCTCTCTCCTTACTGTAAAAATTCTATCAATGTTGCCTGCTAAGAAGAGAAACAGACAAACAGAGATGTCTTAAGTATGAAAATGTAAAAGTTCAGCAATTCATCGAAGCTTTCTATTTAAAAATGTTTTTCTATGGCAACTTGTTTCCCCAATCTTTGCAGTCCATTTCCAAATCCATACAATAGTCTTAGACTCGGCTATAATAACCAAAGATTTTCAGTGTTTTCTTGCGTTCATCTTATGGCAATATTTCTACCTTGCATCATTTCTTTTTTGGATATACACTTTCTTTTTATCATTTCTACATTCTTATTTACAGGAACAGAGACAAACAAACAGAATGAATGGCACCAATTTTGAGGAACTTGAATCTATGTTTGATTTTAAGATACATATGAACTTCCAAAATATCTTCGTTAAGACTTGAGCACAATGCTATGAAATATTTTAACTTGTTTTCTCACTTTTACAGAACCGCGGAATTTTATCATTGAATGTTGCTGTATGCTGTAGAAATAATTCTAGGCATGTAAGTGTTGATCATATTGAAGAGCCAGTTGTCTCTTAATACATATAGGAAATTCTTTGGTTGAATCTCAGTTTTGATTCTATGCCTGTGGTTCTTATAGCTTAGCGACTTACAAACTAATCTCAGAATATCATGATATGTTCTGAACCGTAATTTGAAGATAGTATTATGATTTAATTCAGAACGAAACAAACATGAAGTCTCTTGTATTTGTGCTGTTCTGTTGTCTAAAAATTAGTTCATGGATGTTTTTAACAATTCGGCATCGCATTATTAACTACTAACGGGTCACCTAAACCAAGAACTAAGCTGAGGTATTTTCTTCGAGTTTAACAAGTTTTGCATCTGAGCAATTGTCAGATATTCTCGTCAATGTTTTCAACAAGAATATAACGTGATTATATATGGTAGTTTTATGGTAATTTCATAAATATGAATGGTCGAGCGCATTTCGCAGACTTCGGAATGATAGGAATTCAAGCAGCTCTTGAGTTTTCCATGTTCTTGAATTATCGTCATTAAGTTTGGAGCACTCTAATATCATGCAAAATCAAAGATTTTTGTTCTGGAAAGCTTGAGGAGGTGAAGAGCGGCAATGGGTAATTTGTTGATGAGATAAGCTGATGTTTAGAAAGCATCTTCTCAGAATTTTGCAAGTCAAAAAGAAATAATCTAGACATCTTTCGCTCTTCTCATATGGACAAGAGTGTGGATAATTTCCCTTTTCGAGAGAAACAGGTAGAAAAACCTCTAATCAATTAAACTAATCCAGATGGGCATTTAGAGCATATAGTTCTTTAAGTTCAACCTAATGCAACTCAATATCTCAATTTTCGCTATTTAATCGTTAGTTTCTACATTCCATGACTTGTTACACCATAGTTAAGATGTTTTTTTGGAAGGTGTGGGGAGCAGTTTTATTAAATGACTGAAACTTCAGGGATTAAGTTAAGCAAATTAAAATTCAGAGATGGACCAGCTCAAAACTACATATATAAACGATTAATTTTTTCCTTTGTTAAATTCGTAAGGTGGCCTATTGTTACTCTCAATAACAATCACATGGACGAGTTTGAAATGTTAAAAGCTTTCAATTTGAAAATGTTTGCATATCGCAGTGAATGAATCAAGATAAGGGAGTTCGATCTTCCCAACTAAATAATGGGAGGCTAATTCTGAAAAACAGAGGTTTGTTTAATAGTATAGTTTTCTTCAATTTGTTCGAGTTGCTTTAGAGACTGACATTGAATAATTCCAATCTGGAGCAATATAATCGATAAAATTAATTCAAGTATTTCAGAGCATGCCTAGAGTCCAACGAATAATCCAATATGCCCACGCAATGTACAATCATAAGACAAACACTACATTGTTATACAATAAATGACACCAGTTGGAAGAGAGGAGTGGCCTTCTGAGAGAGAAGTTTTTCAAGACTCCAAAACTGACTCCCTCAAACATATATGTAGTTATTAGGATTTGAATATTAAATAATATAAATCATATAGGTAATACTTCTTTTCTGGACTCATATATTTTGTTATTCACATAATATCCCCATTTATATTGGGATAGTGGCTTAATCTACAAAAGTGGACTAGGTATAACTCAACATTAACTTTGCATAAAAGTTGGAGGATTCTCAACTAAATATTTGATTCATCAGAAGATAAACTTCATTCAAAATTAAAAGTGATAAATAAATATGAAAGTATTCTTAATTTCTATAAACGGCACAAACAGACATGGACTCCAAGCTTAAAATTCTTCAGCTTCATCCTCGAAAGTATTTTACAAGTCACTGTTGACTGTGGATCTAACATGGAGTTAGAATTCCACCATCTGGCTCCTTCCTGCATGTTTCCTTAGTATTTGCAATCCTTTTCCAAGTCAACAAAACAATCTTAAACTCAGCTATATAAGCAAAAGCACTTTATTGTTTCTTTGCACACATCTTTTGGTAACATTTCTACTTTATGTATCAGTATATCCTTTATTCTTATATTCTCTTCTTTAATTTCCTCTCATATCGTGCTTTTCTTGCAGGTGAACCAGTCCAAAAAAGTGCTATAACTTGAAGAAAAAGCAAACCAAATTGGGATGATTCCACTTTACATGTCTCGCTTCCTCTTGTATTCTGAACTGGTGCTTCTATTTCTGGCTGGACATGGAAATGGAAACCATGACAAGTGTCCTCGATCATTTGATTGTGGAGAACTTGGGAAGATCTATTTCCCTTTCACAAAGGCAGAAAGACAGGATTGTGGCTTAACGATGATACATGGCTGCGATGATCCATCTTCGAATAAAACGATTCAACTGGAGAAGAATGGAAGGCCATTCAAGCTTACAAGCATCATTCTGCAGGATAATTCTATTACTGTTACTGATCTAGATCTGCAGCAGAGGTTGAAATCCAAAACTTGTGAAATTTTCAACAAGAATATCACTTTTCCTCATGCCTCTCCTTTGGTTTCTTTTCATATCAAACATAGCATAACCTTGTTTAGATGTGATCACAGCCTCAACATTAGCCCTCCTGCCAGTGTTTATAGTCATGCCTGCCATAACTATAATATCTATTATTACCACTTGAACAAGCGTCCTCTTGATCATTACCAAAGATCTTTCTCAGCTTGCTCTGTTGTTCTGCTTCCAAGTAAACACCAGAATCATACCAAAGATCTTTTATCATTCTTAACTGCTCAAATGGTCATTGAAGTACAGTTATCTGATGCTTGTGATAAGTGTTACAACCAGATAGGTGGCCAATGTCGACTTGACAGCAATAGAAACTTCTATTGTGACAGAGGTACGTGGATCTGCATGATTCTTGTAACTCGGCTTGAAACAGTTTTTTACATTTCAATTTTTGAAAACAACTGCTCACAAACATTGTGACCAAGAACATAAATATTACTCAGAAAACCTTAGAGGTCTCTTGATAGTCCGTTATTATTTTCCAACTCAAGACTTTTTTTTTTTTTTAGCATATCCGTATTCTGGGTTTGAATTTCTGAAACTCATAATAATAGCTACTTGAAATTTGAAATACTTTATATTTTATTAGCATTTTAACAATAAACCAAAGAAGTACTACCCCCAATCTGTAATACAAGAGCTAATTGATTAATTTGAATAGATTAAGACAAGTAGTTATTTGTAATAAATACGTACTGTCTTCTCTAAAATATCATTGCTAATTGTGTATACTCCTCCGGTCCTAAATATAAGATCTATTTTATAGTGTAATATACACTACAAAAGGAGTATTAGCTAGAACTATCATTTGATAAAATTTTTAACATGTGCAACTACTACAAAAACTACCTTGAAAAAAATAGATAAATATGAGAGATAATGTGGATTGGGATCTTATATTTAGGATCAAATTAAATATCAAACTAACTTTTATATTAAGGAGTAGGGATAGTATTTTTTCTTACCAACATAAGACTGTTCTTTCGTCAAGCAGGAAATAGCACACAAAGTATGCTTTCTACTTATTGGTGCTGGTTTAACTTATTCTATTTAATTTGTTTGTTCCTCGCAGAGAAAACTGGAAAAACCGTGCTCATTGGGACAACAGGTAAAACAATTTGTCAAAAACAGCATTGTCAAGATTCAGCTGTTTAAATGCGTATATATAATTGCTTCAACTGTTTATTGTTACCTTTCACTTCAACTCGTGTTAGAGCATAAGGTTAAAGTAATAATCATGTAATTTGCCATAGCATGTGAGTAGATGATTCTAGAAGTATGCACGTCCTCTGCATTATTCTTCTTTCTCTTCATGTCCATCTAATATTCATTTTCTTTTAACTATATTGGAATATAAATACAATATGAAAGACCAGGCTTATTATTGAGGCTTCTTTCGTTATTCATTGAAGGATGAAAATAAATACTACCTCTGATCCTTAATATAAAAAGTAATTTGAATTTCGATTTGATCCTAAATATGAGACTCAAATTTATCTTGTCTCTTATATTTATCTTTTTTTTTTCAAAGCAGCCCTTATAATAGTTGCACATGTTAAAAGTTCAATCAAATGGTAGTTCTAGCTAATACACATGATTAGTCAGGGTATTTTAGAAAAGACAACACCTAATTATTACAAATAACAAACTCAACAAACTTTTTTAACCTATTTGAATTAACCAACTAGCTTTGCATTAAAAACCGAAAGTAGCACTAAAAAAAGCTGTTACTTTGGCTAAAAGTCAAATTAGTGATTATTTAATATGATTGGTAGCCTTCGTATGCATGCTGTTTCTTGTGGGGCATATCTTTATCCGACATTCTTCAAAATTTTCACTTTTTAATTATTGTAGTGGCTTCTTCTGCGGGACTTGCTGTGCTATTGTTCCTGGCCTTTTGCTCTAGAAGAAAGCTTCTTGCTCTTGCTTCATCCAATCTCTTTTGGAGGAAGAGACATGCAACCCGTCAAATAACTGAAGCCGCTCTGGAGCAACATGGACCAATCTCTTGTAGACAGTACAGTTACTCTGAGATAACGAAAATCACAGACTGTTTCAAAACCAAATTAGGCAAAGGAGGATTTGGAACTGTATATAAAGGGAAGCTACCAGATGGGCGTCTTGTTGCGGTGAAAGTGCTAAGTCAGTTAAAATGTATGAATGAGGAATTCATTAATGAAGTTGCAAGTATCAGCCGGACATCTCATGTTAATATTGTTAGCCTTTTAGGCTTTTGTTTCCAAGATTCGAAAAGAGCTCTAGTTTATGAGTTTATGTCTAATGGATCTCTCGAGAAATTCATATATGAGAAGTCTGATTGCAGCATGGCTGAACACCAATTGGACTGTCAAACTCTATATAATATTGCAGTTGGTGTTGCTAGAGGATTAGAGTACTTACACAGAGGTTGTAACAAGACCAAAATCCTGCACCTTGACATAAAACCTCATAACATCCTACTCAATAAGGAGTTTTGCCCGAAAATTTCAGATTTTGGACTCGCTAAAATACTGCCAATAAAAGATTGGATTGTGTCCATATTGGAAGCAAGGGGTACTGCAGGATACATTGCTCCAGAAGTATTTTCAAGAAACTATGGCGACGTATCTCACAAATCAGATGTCTTCAGTTTTGGAATGGTGGTTCTAGAAATGGTTGGAGGAAGAAGGAACATGAATGCTGAAGTTGATCATTCCAGTGAAATTTATGTTCCACAATGGATTTATAAGCGCCTTGAACTGAATCAAGAACTAGAATTGGGATGCATTAGGAATGATACTGAAAAAGAAATGGTGAGAAAAATGATAATGGTGAGCTTATGGTGCATACAAACTGACCCTTCAATGAGACCAGCAATGAGTGAAGTAGTGGAGATGTTGGAAGGAAGCTTGGAAACCCTGCAAGTACCTCCTAAGCCGTTTTTCTTTTCTTCTTCAACAACTCCTGTTCATTCCACATCTCAACTATGTGAGATTGTGCAGTTATAGGATTCCCTTTTGTTATATATGGGTCTGTGTTTTATCTGTTTTACGTTTTTATAATCTTTTCCTTTTGAAAACTGTAATATGCAATTTCATTTTTCAATGCTTTAACTCTAAACATGTTTGCATTTTCTCTTTCTTTTCATATATCATCAAGCATAAAAAATTTCAACATTTGCATTGACAGATGAAGCTCTGTTTTCTGTTTGTTGAGAAACGGGTTTGTCCTCTTTAGGGGCAAGGAATATTCAGAATTGTCCAAAGAGTAGAAGACATAAGATTGAGGAAAGCAAAAGGTGAAAACTTGCCTCTTTCAAGCTAGAAATTTGGCTCCAAATTATTACCAGCTTAAGAAATAGAGAAAATTATGATCATTTTTAAAAAATCAAAGTTAACATAAAAATTTATGGAACTAGCACTAAATTTTAAGAAAGTAATTATGAGATTTTAAAATAGATGATTTTAAATAATAATATAATAACTTCCTTAAAACTTATAGATATTTGGAAAAACAAATAGTAATGCGTCTCATGAACTATGATAATGATTTTAATCCTTAAAAATATGTGTGAACATTTTAAGATTATTTAATCTAATTTTTTTAGAAAAATATAAATATCATATTCAAAATCATTTAGTTGGGTCTTTCTTTACTGCATTCACTGCTTTGAGTAATGAGCTATTTCTTTTGCTTAAGAAAAGGGATGAAAGACCAAAGACCCTCTTCAACTGAAAACGAATTGGTAATTTTTCTTAAATTGACTTGGATGATAGAGAGTTATAGTGCATGATAAGAGTTGATGGAGTTTATTGCTGGTAAAAAAAAAAAACAGAGAATTTTATTATTTGGCACTTAATTGTCATGACTCATAAGCTTTGGGCATCTATTCCATTTACAAGAAATAATATCCCCACAATTGTTTTCCGACTTATCAAGAAAAAACAAATATATTATATATCCCCACAATTGATTTTTTTTTGGACCGAAATCCCCACAATTGATTGATTTTTTTTTTTGATACAACCCCACAATTGATTGATTGATATGTTTCTTTTATATCTTCCAAACTACTGTCATTCCTTCTAAAAAGCATAATTCTTCATAATTGACGACGAAATGACACTTTAGGACTTCAAAAGGGTAATAATTACAGTTAAAAGAAGATGTTAATGAGAAATTGCTGAAAAAACAGGTTAGAAATAATACAAGCTTGGTTGAAAATGATGAAAGGTTTTCTTGGGTAAAAGGATGAAAAGTTATTTGAAAAATAAAAAGAAAATCATAAAAGCCGAGTTGGAAATTATTTTTAATACATTTTTGTTTTCGCAAGATTTTAAACTTTAAAGTATCAGGAGCTTAACCCAATTAATCTCGTAGCAAAATAATAATCCATTTTGAAAATAATTAAATTTAGCTAAAAAGTTTTTTTTTTTAATATGGCAACGCATTAATTATTTATTACATCCTTTTCTTTTCTTCTTATTTAATACTTTTCTAGTTATTAATATAGAACCTAATTATTGAGTTAATCTTAGTTTTAAATATAAGACATATTTTTCATATCTATCAGTTTTTTTTTCAAATTACGCCTATTAATAATCCATTAATTATAATTAAGTAAACAATAGAGGAAGAATATTAAAAATGATGATTACGGTTTTTTAGAAGAAAAAAAAACATGTAATATTTCTTCTAATTAATTAACTTATAATTAATTAACTTACCTAAATTTTTTATTCTAATCAAATTAGTTAAATAGATCTTATATTAAATATTAGAGGAGTATTGACGTAGAAAAGTATAATTTTTTTTAAATTTTTAGACTAAGTTAATAAATTTTAAAATTTTCTTTGATTATGATGAAGAATGTTAAAAATAATTTATGAATAAGATTGTACGGATTCCTGTCTTGACGAAAACTTATTCCTGTATTTATATCTTTAAAACACTTAAATATAAAAAGCACAATATTTACATTAAATTTTTTATATTTATTATATCAATGAAAAAAATATTGAGAGACATGTGATTAAAAAAAACCTGAGATGATCAATATGTGCAATTTGATTTGACTTAAATATTTTTCATATAAAAAAATTTAATTTAAAAAGATCAAGCGATCCTCATGATTGTCCGTGGCTGTGGAGCGCGGGGGAGCGCATCCCGGTTTGATCTTGCGTCGATCGATGCAGGCCCCTTAGCCGTGGTTAGAAGGATGGCGTCGTCTTTTCACATGCAGCACGTCCTGCCCCAAAAGCTGCTAATATATTCGCACGTATAAGCAACGTCCTTCATGTACCGTCTCTGTTTCTTTAACCGACTGACTTTTTTTCCCAAAAAATAAATAAATAAATTTAAGAGAAATAACAAAAAAAAAAGAAACTAAAAATTACTAAATTTTAAATGAAGTTTAGTACTAATATTTTATTTGGAATTAATAATATTAAATTTGTAAATAATAATAAATTTTAATTGACATTTCTTATTTGGTATTTACGAATTTATAACTTCTTTTTTTGCCATGTTTCCTAAACTTAACGGTATTTTTAATATAAAATTTAATTAATTAATTTGAATAAGTTAAAAACATAATTAAATTAGTTAATATGATTTTTTTAAATATTGTAATTATTTTTTTAAAAAAATTTTCTCTTTCTATTACTTAATTATTATTGTGAGAGCATCCATAAAGTTAAAGGAAAATGACATATAAAGAAGGGTTAAGGTGCACCCAGCACCCCCAAGTATTTTGTCAGGTGCACCCAGTGGCCTAAAGTAATTTATGGTGCAATTTTACCCTCAAAGTAATTAAAATGATGCACCGATATCTCATGCTAACAGATCTGTTAGTTTGACCGTTAAATTGATAAGTCAGCACAAGTTTGACCAGAAAATCTGACGTAGCATGTCTAATAAGCAGGTGATGTGAAATTTTTTTGGGGTTAAGGTGCATCCAGCACCCCCAAGTATTTTTCCAGGTACACCCAGTGGCTTAAAGTAATTTATGGTGCAATTTTGCTCTCAAAGTAATTAAAATGGTACACCAGTATCCTATGCTAACAGATCTCTTACTTTGACTGTGAAATTGATGAGTCAGCACAAGTTTGACCAAAATAATCTGACTTGGCATGTCTAATAAACAGGTGATGTGGAATTTTTTTCGTCTTCCACTGCTTTGTTTTATCTGTTAAGTAAATGCTCTTTCGGTTCTTGGAATTTTTTTCAAAGTAAGAAATTTTTTCAGAGATACTCCTCTAGTCCTATTTATAGGGTAGAGAGAAAAGATATTTTTTGATCCTATTTATAAGACACTGAAAGAAATTTTTTGTATGGATGTATAAATTTACACCTCATTTATTATTGTATTGACTTTGTTTATATGAGGTATAATGTATATTAAATAGGGATAAAGTTGGAAAGTTATTAAAATTTAAATGAGAGTTAATGAAATTTAGGATTTTCCTTAGTCTGTGTGAAACATGCTGGAAGTGTCTTATAAATAAAACCAGAAGAGTAATATTCAGACAAAACAATGAAATTAACAAGAAAAGTCATGTCACCTGCTTATTAGACATGTTAGGTCAGATTATTTTAGTCAAACTTGTGCTGACTCATCAATTTTACAGTCAAAGTAACAGATCTGTTAGCATGGGATATTGGTGCACAATTTTAATTATTTTGAGGGCAAAATTTCACCATAAATTACTTTAGGCCACTGGGTGCACCTGGAAAAATACTTGGGGGTGCTGATGCACTTTAACCCCGAAAAAATTCCACATCACCTGCTTATTAGACATGCCACGTCAGATTTTCTGGTCAAACTTGTGCTGACTCATCAATTTAACGGTCAAACTAACAGATCTGTTAGCATGGGATACGGGTGCACCATTTTAATTATTTTGAGGGTAAAATTGCACCATAAATTACTTTAGGCCACTGGGTGCACCTGACAAAATACTTGGGGGTGCTGGGTGCACCTTAACCCTATAAAGAATGCTGAAATTAGGATATCCCATTTTGAAAAGCTAATGATTAGAAATCACAGAAATTAGGATATCCCATTTTGGAAATAACTTTTCTTTATGTGATTTCTAATCTTTAGTTTCTTAAATTGAGATATCTAAATTTCAGTCTTTTTTATTTATCATTTTCTCTAAAATTAATTTAAAAAAATTAATAAATATGTAAAATAAATTTTATATATAAAACTAACATTAACTTTTAAATTAGATTTTACTTTATAAGCAAAGAGGAGGAATATTTAATTATTTGCATGAGTTAAGTTGAAATTTTTTTAATTTTAATTTTATCAATGCTTTCCTCAAGAAAAAATCCTATTTCGTCAGGGATTTATTTTATCGCCATTAAACCCCTACGCGTTCATTTAATTACACCATTGTCACTACCATGAGATAGTTCTTCTACATCTAACTGCCTCGCTCATTTATCGTTCAAAACGACAAACCTACTTCTCTAATTCGTTCCACGAGCCCCATTTTCGTCTTGCTCTGTCTCTGCATCTCTACTGCAACAATGGTGGCACCCCTTTACTTGGCTGCCTTCTTCTCTTCACTTTTCCATCTTCTTCTTCTTGTTCAGAGCTCCAAAATCCCAGACTTGGAAGCTCTCATGGCGTTTAAAACTTCTTCAGATACGTCCAACAAGCTCTCAACTTGGAACCCCAGTACTGACCCTTGTACTTCTTGGTCCGGCGTATATTGCCTCCATGACAGAGTCTCGCGGCTCGTTCTTGAAGACCTCGATCTCCGAGGCTCTTTCGAACATTTGACTTATCTAACTCAGCTTCGAGTTTTGAGCCTGAAGCGAAACCGCCTCTCCGGTCCCATTCCTAGCCTTTCCAATTTCACGGCCCTGAAACTTTTGTATCTCTCTTACAATGAGTTTTCCGGTGGCTTTCCGGCGACTGTCTCGTCGCTTTTCCGCTTGTACCGTCTTGATCTGTCACACAATAACTTGTCCGGCGAGATTCCCGCGACGGTCAACCATTTGACCCACATTCTCACTCTCCGTCTAAATGAGAACCGTTTCTCCGGCGACATTCCTAGTCTTAACCTTCCTAACCTTCAAGACTTCAATGTCTCCGGGAATCGACTGTCCGGCCAAATACCCAAATCACTGTCGGGTTTCCCCGAATCGAGTTTCGCTCTAAATCCGTCTCTTTGCGGAGCTCCGATGCAGAAATGTGCCAACTTTGTGGCCGAACCCAGCAAACCCGGATCTGAAGGAGCCATTGCGTCGCCATTAACGCCGCGAAGCAACCCAAGAACACCAACTATATCGTCCACACCGAGCTCAATGCCTGCAAACGAAGCAACACGTCCCAGAAAATCCAATTCATCAGCAAAAATAAGCCCCATTGCTCTCATCGCCATTATTCTCGGCGACATTGTGGTCCTCGCAGTGGTCTCCCTTCTGCTGTACTGCTACTTCTGGCAAAACTACGCCGCGAAATTGAAGGACGGAAAAGGTTCGAAGCTAATGGAGAGCGAGAAAATCGTGTATTCATCGAGTCCGTATCCGGTTCAATCGGGGTTTGAGAGGGGCCGAATGGTGTTCTTCGAAGGGGTGAAGAAATTCGAGCTAGAGGATTTGCTTCGAGCTTCAGCGGAAATGCTGGGAAAAGGGGGGTTCGGGACGGCGTACAAGGCGGTTCTGGATGACGGAAGTGTCGTCGCCGTCAAGAGGCTCAAAGAAGCTCAGATTGGAGGGAAGAAAGAGTTCGAGCAACAAATGGAAATTCTGGGAAGATTGAGGCATCCAAACATCGTTAATTTGAGAGCTTACTATTTTGCCAGAGACGAGAAGTTGCTGGTATCTGATTACATGCCCAATGGAAGCTTGTTCTGGCTTCTTCATGGTACGTCAATTTCATTTTACTGCAATGATTACTATCTCTTTTAGTATTTATCATGAATTTGACTGCTGAGAAAAGTTGGTGAACAAGAAAAATCATTCCGACATAGATGAAGAACGCCGATGATAGTTGTGAGGACCAGTTGAGAGGATTCTTGTTCTTACTAGCTCTATTAAATTATCGTTAATCATTACTTTTTAATTTGCCCCACTTGTTACTATCTTCGTGGCCAAACTGGGTTGAATAATAATAATAAATATCCAACACCAATACGACAGAGTAAGACACCCCTAATTGTAGGGTGCAATGGATCTAGTTAGTTTTAGAAGGTCGTGCTTTGGCTACTTTTTAGAACATCAAAGTTGGACCAGAATATTTACGCAGAAGCTAAAACACGGTTTGAGGATTTAACTGCTCATTTTTGCATTCCCCTGTCACGATGATGTACTATGGAGATTATAAGCATTAAAGCTGTAGCTTAGATAGGGTCCATTTAGAGCTTCTTCCTTTTTTAAATTATTGAAGTTGGACCATGTGATTATGAATGATGGATTGTTTCCAACTTGTCACGGCGTACCAGGATTGAGGAAAGCAGTGGCATTTTTCTATTCTATTTTTCCTGTACGTTTACGAGCAAACTGTTGCAGACGAAAGCAACTGTTGAAAACGCAGGAGCCTAATCAGTGTCTTCTTTTTTCCAGATCTTCTTTTGCTTTTTGTTCTTTTCCAGAAACATGTCCTTATGCTTTTATCTTTAGTCCCAGATTTTCCAGGCATTATGACCAAAAAAGTGCCAAGGGAGCCACCCACCCATTTGAACCCTTGCCCTGTTTTCCAAAGAAAAGAAACTAGTGACAAATTCGAATTATACAAAACTTAATGGCTAAATTGTTAACTTCGTTTCCGACAGGTAACCGAGGGCCTGGCCGTACCCCACTGGACTGGACCACAAGGCTTAAAATAGCAGCCGGGGCGGCGCGTGGAGTGGCTTTTATTCACAGTTCATGCAAGTCGCTTAAGCTCACCCACGGTAACGTCAAATCCACAAATATCCTCCTCGACATGGCGGGAAATGCACGCGTGGCAGATTTCGGGCTCTCCATCTTTGCGGGCCCCACCGCCACTCCGAAATCTAACGGCTACCGTGCCCCGGAGGCTCTCGACGGACGGAGATGCACTCAAAAATCCGACGTGTACTCCTTTGGCGTCGTCCTACTGGAGATTCTCACCGGGAAGTGCCCATCCTCCGTGGACGGCAGCGGGTACGGCGGCAGTGCGATGGTAGATCTTCCGAGGTGGGTACAGTCGGTGGTAAGGGAGGAATGGACGGCGGAGGTATTCGATCTTGAGCTGATGAGGTACAAGGATATTGAGGATGAGATGGTGGGGCTGCTTCAGATTGCTCTGTCCTGTACGGCCGCTGCGCCTGATCAACGGCCCAGCATGAGCCACGTGGTGAAGATGATCGAGGAGATTCGTGGGGTCGAGGTGGGGCCGAGTCATGACACGTTGGACTCTGGGTCCGATTCACCTTCCGTGTCTGAAGATGCTTCCTGAAGTTCCTCTGTTAGCTTTTCTTCAACCATTCTCTGAATATTCAGTCACATTGTCCTGTATGGGATTCTGATAATCAAATCGATGCGAAATGAAAGTTTTTTGTATTAGCTCTAAAATTAAAGTTCATATCTTCTTTTTTTTTTCCCCTTTACAATTCTTTTCTCCTGAGGAGAGGGTTCTAGGACAAAAACAGAGTGTTACGTCTTGAATCAGCAAAAACAGATTTTTATTCTTACATGACCCAACCAGAATAAAGTATTCTCTTTTTTGAGTGAGAAGGGGAAAGCAGTTTTGAATTTATTCCTATTCTCCAGATTGATAGGCAAAGTTGCTAGCTTTAATGTGAAGTTTCTTTTTTTTTTTTTCTAACCATTAAAGAAGCAAGGAATAGATATTCGAAATTCGAAGTTCTTGCTCTGCCTTATGGCTTGAGGCATCTAACTTTTATTGTCTAATTAGTAGGACAAGTGGTCCAGAGTACCACATTAAAATTCACTTCCAAGATCCACCTGTGAGGTTTTATACAAAAACACGAAATTCAGTGCAAGAACTACAAACAGCTCCAAGAAATTCGGGTTTATGTCTCGTCATCCTGTATCTCTTTTTCTTTTCTCATCTAGGGAAGGGATGAGAAGAAGAAGAATAATGACGGAAAGAGAAAGAAAAAGAAAAAGAATGACGGAAAGAATAAATCAAATGATTTCTTTCAAAGAAGCGCTCCCAGGTCACTTTAGTTTTCTTAAATTATTGCTCCAATGGAAAGCATTCGGATGTTGACCATGAGTATTTGAGAAATGCATAACCCTAGGAGCAATAGTGAGAAGCTTGGGCAAACTAGAAGGCGAGAACTTTCTAGCAAACAAGAAGCACGCGTTGGTTTCATGACCCCCATTATACTTGCACTTCTTGTTCCTCAACCTCTCCAACAACCCAGGAGTCACCTCGTCCCTCGAGAACCGGGTCGGATGGGGCCCACCCTTGGACCAGTCAACCCAAGTCAACGACCTATTCGAATTCCCCTCGTAGAAATTGATGCTCACGAACGTAGGCAAGTAATGCTCATCCGCGTAACAATCACCATTACAATACTTCTGAAACAGAGGGAAGTACACTCTGTCCGACACAACCTCCAGTGCCAGGTTTCTGTCCATTTCGAACCATTGTGACCCTTTTCTCCATTGTCGGAGGGACACACGTGGGAGCATCCTGGGACGGTAACGGCCACGACCCACCCAGCTAGGGTCGTCGTAGGCCATGACATAATTCTGCTTGGAGTTGATGAGGTAGGAGTAGACAGTGGAGAAGTTGAACAGAGGAATGCAGGATTCCGACAAGAGGACGAATCGCTGGTTGGAGATGTCGAGGAGGGCGTTCGCCAGCAGCCGCCGTTCAGCTTCGATCATGTTGACGTTGCCCCATTGAACTTTCTGTTTCACAAGTGATGAAGATGAAAGTGTTAGTCGGTGTTGATTTTGGTTGACCCAGGCCCAGCTTATTAGGTGAACTAACTAATTATAAAAGCGTCATGTAGCTATGGAGAGGTCCCACAAAAACATGCGAAATAATGATATTTTTAAGAAGAAATTGTCAGAAGCTATAAGCGAAGGAAATTGAAGTATCTCTTTCGTTGAAATGTCTGAGTTTTGCCGAGCTTCCTTTTCTTATAGAGGCAAAATGCAAAAAGGAAATGAAATATAACCTAGGAACCTATGTTAGGAATTGCAGGTTGACGACCTTGGGAATGTTTTGGTCAAAAAGCTGTTGTTTTGGGCCTCACGAGCTACCTACCATGCTTGGAGATACACGTGGGACACACAGCTCTGAGGCAGATCTAATGAGATTAAACGTAGCATATGGGATAGGACCAGTTGATGGAGATGAACGTGATGATCAATGTGACTGTCGTACTAATCAACAGAAGAAGTTCAGTTCACAAAGAGGATAGGCCTCTGTTTTTTTCTTGCTATTGCATGTTGGACCACCGAAATGGAATTTGCTTTCTTGAAAAATACATGCATACATATATCTTTCTAGCTTACCATTTTGACCATAGCTATATTTCTTGACTTTAAATGTGTAAGGGTAAATTGCGTATAGACTGTAAATTTATGAACCCTGTATGAAATTATGAATCCTTTGTTGTCTTCCTCTGTTTTCTCCCCCCCCCCGGGGGGTTATCTATTCTGCTTAAGCCTATTCTTAGCCTCTTGATTATTCCTTCGTTCTATTACAGAGATTAGAGAAACAATTTGAATACAATAAAACAAATGCATAGCTGATGTGAATAATATTAAAAAAGGAAAATGAACTCAAAAATGCGAATAAAATGAATATAAGCTTATTGTCGTGATTCAGATTAAGGCAAAGATAGTACAGATGACTGCCATTATTGAAAATATTGTTTTCGGTTTGTCATTATTGACTTTAACTGGACACTAAATCTATGATCGTGTTCATGTGAGATTATAATATAATATAAAGCAATTAGCGTCTTCCTCTGTTTTGTTCTGCTTTCTCTACTCTCATGGCCTCGTCACTGGTTTTCTCCTACTCTGTTCCCACTTATAGATAAAATCAACTAGCTAGTATGCCTACAAATAAGGACGTAGTTATGTTTTACATAGGTTTAATAAAGTCATCATTTCAAAACAAAGGACATTCACATTCTCATATCGCTAATTTTCCAAGTCCAAGTCAATTTATTAACCATATCATTAAATAAAAGTAATGAAGGAGAAACAAACTGACCTTGCTAGGAATTCTGCGGCCATGGAACACCGGGCTCTCGGGGTCGGATCCATTGTAAGACGGGTTTGAATGGACATAGATTGAGTAATAGCCTTCATGTCCTTTGAAGAACATCTCCCACAGAGGAGCCAAATGCACAGGACCTTTTGTTAAGAACAAGAAGGCGACTTTAGGAACACGTTGGAAAGGGTAATCCGCGATCCTAGGAGACATCGAAGCCCTCCATAGAAGCTCCTTATCGTTCATGTCGTGCATGGCCACAGGAGGCTTAAGATACTCCTTCAAGGAACTACTGTTAGACTTAGAGGCAGGAACATTAGGCATTTCTGGTTGTGGTCTCTGAGATATTGGCACGGGAGCTAATATCCTTGGTGATGAGGATGAAGAGATTGAGAACCGAGTGAACTCCACACTGAAGTTGCAGTTCTGAAGGTAGAAGCTGATGATAATCCCTAGGGTTATTCCACAGCCCAGAAGGAGCAAGTGGGGAAGAAGACGAACCCGGTGGTTGTGAACATTGAAAAGCTTTGAAACTGATGATTGTACTGGGTATTGATTGTTTTGGCTCTTCATTTCTGCCCCAACAAAAAGAAAACTGCAAAATGAAGATCAATTCCTTTGTTCTTGTGCTATGATTTGCGATCTAGCAGAGGCTCCGAAAGATTATCTTATCAGCAATACTTGATATGATATCTGTATATGCTCATCAAGTCATAAAAGAAGAAAACAGAACAAATCTATATGAAGTAAGGATTACCAACAGAGAGATAGAAAGAGATTCAAATCCTCAAGAAGGTGAGGACGATGATAATCTTCGATACCCACTTTGAATATCAGCTTTAATCTGCTGAAATAACAACAGATTCTTAAGAAAGATCAAACTTTAGCCAACCCAGAACTCGGTTTCGTTGGCTTTGATTATATGCCTCGTTGTTTCGGTTACAAGAAAACACACGCAAATAGTCAGAGAGAGAGACAGAGAAACGGATATGTGTATGTGCGTGTGTGTTCCCTTATATATTCGTGATCAAATAAAGTTAGATCATTATTATTTTCGCTGAAACTTCAAAGAAAACGCATTGGTTTGTTGTTGTTGATCTGGTGCCGCCTTGTTACTGGTTCTGCTAGGAGGAATATCCAAAACGACGTTGACGTTTTTTGCGGAGTTTATGACCGTTGAAAGTTATGTAACGACGTCGACTAAGTTACGAGAAGCCGCCAGCCCAGCCTCCTTGTTAAGACGTGTTTGGTTACTCGTTTTTCTGGTACTCCTTCAATAATTCAATTCCTGGGGACAGAAGACGCTTTTTCCGCCAAACAAGTGGCATTTGCTAGAAGAACACGTGAAGATGGAAGCATCCTGAAGAAGACTTTTTCAATCCAGAATTCGGTAATTTTCTGATTAATTCTCTACCAATCAAGATTAACATGGGGAAAATGATGTGACTGATGGAATTGGAAACCTCAGGTCAAGGGATTGTCATGGAAAAGAGGAAAAGGATTGAGAGATCTAGAACTGCAAAGATTTGTTTGCAAATTAAAAGATTAAAATTTTAAACTTATTTTAAAAGCCATTTGCTAATTAGTAATAAGCTGAAATGTAACAGAAAATTGTATGAGAGGCAGTAGAAATTGAAGAGATTTATAGTTAAAAGATTTTTTTTTAATTTATATTATGAGTACTTTTTTCTTATAAATTCCTTTTTTTCGTAAAACTTCTTACAAAGCTCTTTCCCTCACATTTAAAGCTTTTTCTATACACTTCATTTGGAGCATTTTTAGTTTCAAGAAAATACGTGCTACTCCAGTTGCTAAATATAAAAATTAAATAACTAATTTATAAAGATTAAGAAAATTAGTTAAATTAATAATTTGTTAAAATGTGTGTTGATTTTTAAATATCTTTTTAAGTATTTGCATTTAAAACTATTTTCTGATGAAAACCTTCTTATTAAGAGCAATTGAAGATAAAGTGAATTAAAATCTCACATTTAAAACAAAATCAAGACTTTCTATTACATTCTATATTTGGGGTCGGAGGGTAATGAAGTTATAGACTAAGGAAGGTTTTTTCATGCAGAAAAAATCAGACTAAAATGTACAAACGTTTTGCTTCAAATGATGATCGTGTATATTTAAAAATTAGAAGAGAAATTTATGCAATTTTAATTGAAAACCAAATACAGTTTCTTTTAATTTTTACGTATTTGAAAAAAATTATATTAGTATTTTTCAAAACAACTATAAATCTTTGATCAGTATCTCAACCAGCATCGGACTTTTAAATCTTTCTTAAATTATAATCAATGATTAATATAGCAAGAGGGGTCAACAATCCAGGACAACGAGAAGAAAACAAAGAGCATAGTGACCATGGGAAACAAAAAAAAAAAAAGAGGCAAATGAAAACAATTAAACAGAGACTAATTAAAAGGTCTATTGGTAATAAAATAATGAGGCTTGGCTTTTGTCGCTTAAACATTCTTGGGAAGTTCGGCTATTGTAAAATTCAACGACACATGACAATTAACAGCAGGACTTACCTTTATTTAATATTCTTATTCAAAATTCCTTGTTCTGACGATTTCAAAGAACAAGATAAAGGGTAAGGAGAAAGAAAATCAGAATGAAAATAATATATAATTGCATAGTTTTGTTATTTATTTATTTTGACTGGAAACAGAAGGAGAAAGGTGTCATTTAGATGTCACTTTCAAGTGAACAAGTTGAGACAATGATCAGAAATGCAAGACAAAAACTTTCGTTGCCACCTATGAGATTTCAGAAATTTGATATACATGCATAAATATGTGTATTACTTCTTTACTTTTTAATATAAGTCCTAATTGTTGAGTTATTCGTAATCCTAAATATTATATTTATTTATCATATTTATCAATTTTACCTAAATTACCCTTATTAATATTTCCTTGATCATAATAAATTAGGAGAAGGAATGAGTATATTGAGAAAGATAATTATGATATTTAAAAAAAATTATCATATTTCTTATAATTAACTAACTTACCTAACTTTTTTTAATCTAATCAAATTAGTTAGATAAGTTTTATATTAAGGACCATAGTAATTATTGTTATCATTTGTCAAGGGAACAATGATGGCTGTTCCTACTTCTCATTCGGTATTTTATAAATTCCCTTCTACTTTTTCAATGTTTGATCATTTTTCCAACAAAAAAAAAAACAATGACGGCTGTTCTCTGTTATATTCGTTCGTTCTAGTGTATCGAAATAGTTTTTGTTGAACTAAATCATCCAGAGAGTTTCTTTTTGCAGAAAATAATTAACTATTTTTTAATAAATAATTACTCTCGAAAATATCATTGACTTTTTAAGGTTTATTTTAATCCAAAGCATTTTTCTGTTCCAATCAAATCATCTTTAACTTTTACCTGCTTGATGCATTAAAATTTAACTTTGGTACGAAATGATATCATTAAATAGCAGTTGAAAACATTTAGATAAATATACACACACACACACATATATATATATAGAAGATAACTATAGCATAAAATATTATTTGTATTTGTTAAAATATATACGAGTTACAATTATTTTGTGACCAAATTTCTTTATATCTAGTACTTGCATAACATAACAAGTTAACAACTATATATAGATATGAATTTGATTTTTTTTAAAAAAATATTTTTTATAAAATGACAAAATTATAAATAAATAAATAAATATAATTAACGGTTTACAAAGAAAAAAAGCACGACAATTATTTAATTTATCAAGCCTAAAAAAAAACAGCTCGCCTTTTTCATATGAGTTGTTGGAGTGCTGATCCATGAAGAAAAATGACAACTTCACACTTCACAGTACAGATCAAGAATGATTATTAGTGTTTTCCCACAATGGAAGACTTCCTTGCATTTAGGGTTCCTCCTTTCTATTATTGACTTACCAGAAATTAACGGCAAATGTTTTAATATGGAAACTCTCCAACACATACCCACAGACTTTCCAATTGTCAATGACTGATTATTCTGAAACATTTTAACAAATTACAACACTCAGCATTAGATCACGCCGGCTGGTTTATTACCAGAAATTAATTCTTTTCCCGCAGATTACGATGCAATGTTTCTCCAGAGAAATCATGTACAAAGTTTACCAGAAATTTGGCAAGCCACCCACGTAATGGAATAAGTCAACAATTTGTATATCCGTGCTTAACAATTCTCTGATTTTATACACAAGGCAGGGTTTCAGCTCCGTAAACATTCAGAAATTATGCTATTTTAAGGGGAAAAATTGAAAATATGGAATAGCTATTAATGATGCAGAGCTATCGTCACAAAGTTTGCTGAAATTGATGCTTGTCGTTTTGTTTATGGCACTTCCTTGTTTTACAAAAACCTTGAATATTAGAGATTGTGCAAAGAAAAACAAAGCTTCATAATGGTGATGTTGCTTAATTGTCTTTCTGAAATACTATAGACACAAAACGATATAGCATATGGAGCCATGCCTTGATGATTACGATGCAATCTAAGCATAAAACTAATACTCTATCAAATGACAACCAATTTCCACGAGGAGGGGAAAGGGCTTCACTTTGAAATTCTTAAACTACTACCTCCGATCCTTAATATAAGACCTTGTTTGACTTTTATTTTAGTTCTAAATATAAGACTCCGATTCATTTTGTCTCTCATATTTATATATATTTTTCCAAGGTAGTCCTTCTAACAATAATAATTCTAGCCAGCCAACACACTTAATTAGTAAGGATATTTTAAGAAAGACAACGCCTATTTATTACAAATAACTAACTTAACTTCTTTTCTTAATCTGCTCAAATTAGTCAACTAGTTCTTATAATTAGGAGCGGAGATAGTATAATGCTTTGGCAAAAAAAAGTCAAGTGAATCAATTGGGGCAAGAAGGTCAAAGTGAATTAACCGCGCACGAAAAAGTGGACTTTTCCTGTGTGTGAGGCAAGAGTGTCCATTATTTGAAATGGGGATTAAGCCTTTAAAAACAATTTTTCAATCGTAATTTATGATATACTCCTCCGGTCCTAATTATAAGACCCAATTGACTTATTTGAGGAGATTAAGGAAGTAAGTTAAGTTGGTTATTTATAATAAATAAGTGTTGTCATTCCTAAAATATCCTTGCTAATTAAGTATATTGACTAAAACTATCATTATTAGAAGGATTATCTTGAAAAAAATGCATAAATATAAGAGACAAAATGGATTGGGGTCTTATAATTAGGACCAAATAAAAAGTCAAATGGGGTCTTATAATAAGGACCGGAGGAGTATGAGATAAGAATATAAAAATTTTTTTATCTCACTTACTTTAATATAGTTATGATAAGTAACTCCAAATACGCACCTATATTCTGGATTCCAGTTGTGTCAAGCGTTGAGTGGCAGAATGCTAATGTAGTATGGATTTTTTAATGCTGCATAAATGATGTAGTAAGCTAAGGCTCATAAAACCTTGCGCTTCAAATGGGGACAAAGCACACCATATCCTCTATCATACAAACTTAGGTAAAAGTGCAGCCAGCATTCTAATTTTATTTCTCACGTGCATCTAACACCCTGATGTTTTTTTCCCCCCCCCCTTATATTTAGCATCCTAAAGATCTCGATGCTGGATGTACCGAAAAAATAAGATCAAAGTGTTAGATGCATCATAAAAAAGAATGAAATGATGAATGCACTTAAAAAAATATTATTAGGAAGTTAAATGCACCTTTACGCCACTAATCCTTATCAGAATTTAATTTAATTACGAACAGGAGTGGTGTAAGATCAACATGTGTGAAATAATCACATCAACAACCCGAATACTCCTGGCCTAGTGGTGACTGGCTAGGTCACAAGTGAGGCGAGTCTCTGCTCTTTGAGGGCAGGGGTTCAAATCCTCACTTGTTAAAAAGGGTACCGGAGAGGGCTTTACTTGTTGCCCGGCCCGAATCCGGACTAGTCGATCGCTCGAGTACAACTGACCCAAAGAGGCTGGGGCCCAGAAAAGACGCGGTTGGATACCGGATGGTTTATACCAAAAAAAAAGAAAAGAAATAATCACATCAACTCACATAAGCTCTGGGTGAAGACTCATGAATAGTTTCATCATTTACAGAGGGGAAAAAATCTTCATTGAAAAGCAAAAGTCGACTGTTCATCAAATCCATGGCCAGCACAATGTCCTTTAGTTTTATTTTTTTTGCATTAATTTTAGCGATCCTTACCCTTCCTTTAATTTCCAACATTTTCCTGGCATAGTATTCTAATTGCATCTGCTATACTTGGCTGCAACGCAGCTGTATCCCAAAAGTCATCCGATTGAACCAGATGTTGGATTCATCGTATCAAAAACTACATTACAAAATTATGTATACGTCTATATCATATCAGCACATTCATTTCAGTTAGGCAATGAAGGAGAAAGCTACGATGCCAAATACGCCATCAGTTCCACCAGAGGATGAAATGAATGGCACTTGGCATCTGTTAACTGATACAAAAAAGAAATCAATTAATATCACCCAATCGGAAAATGGGGTGAGCACTGATCACCGCTTCTTGGATAACCAGCCTTGAAAACTGGGGAAGTCACCTTGTGGCAGAGTTCTCATAAACCACAAGGAGCTAGGGATAGAGCAGTCGAAGCTTGAGTCACCTTAAATCACCCTTGTATTATAAGATCCGCATAACCCACACTTATGGTATAGCCAATGGAATGGTGCAGTCCCCTTCTTATCGCAATCATTACATAGTATATCCTGGCAAAACAAGATCAGATGTATCAAATTGATTTCCATTCTTAAATGGAACCAACGAATTGGTCCTCTTCATTTCTCTCTATCTCGCACGTTATCTGACCGGGATCATGTTTGACTTTGATTTAGATGTATCAGTTAGCATCCTCTGATCTATATAAATTGTAACAAACTAACAAGGGTGCTAGTGACATTTTCTAACAAAACTATAAACAGAATTATTTACGAGGCCAAATTCCAGCCTCAGGTGTCTTTTCCACTAAATTTCTTGTATCTTTGAAAAAGATAGTCGAATGCCAAAATTACCATAGCTGTCTACCCAGGGCTGTGCGAAGAAGTATTGGAGCCTAAGACAAAATTATTAGAGGCTCAGGATATTGTAATTTATCCTTTATATATCACTTTTCTAACTTATTGAATAGCAAAATCATATACTATCTCAGGTCCTTAATATAAGAGCTAGTTGAGAATTAGATTTAGTTCTAAATACAAAACCTCAATTCATTTTATCTCTCAAATCCCATTGATTATAAAAAGTTCCCACTAAGAAATAGTTCCCACGTACAAAATATTCTAAAAAAATCAACACATATATTTTATAATTAACCAACTTAATTAATTTTTTTAAATTAGTTATCTAACTCTTATATTAAGGCCCAAAGATAATATTAAAGTTTTGTAATTAAGTAATTCTAACATGTCATTTTTAATAGATAATATAACTAATACATTTAATCTATTTTTCAATATAGCTTATCTCAAATAGGATTTAAGTAATTTTCATTTTGAAAACTTCTGTGTGTAATTGCAAGTAGCAGGGTATGGTTAACAATATTCTATAAACAGTATATGCAATTGAAAAATGGTTAATAATTTTATATAATTTAATATTCCAATGGGTATTAAATTCTTCTGTTAACATATCTCTCAATGCCTTATAATTATTGGCTGTGAAAAATAATACGAGAACATAGTTTTGGAATCTCAACACTGTATCTAAGAAGATAATATGTTTAACTTGCACTGAAATTTAATCCCCATGCTCACAATCGGGAATGGAACCGTCAGCTTTGACAGTTGATGGTAATGGTTTGTAATCTTAAGCTGTGTTGATGTAATTTTTCATTATCAAAATAGCGAGTGTAGCCTTTGAAAGCTAAAGGTAATTTACGTGGCTCTGTGGGAGGGGCATCACTGTTAATATATTTTACCTGACGGCGATTCTGATATTCCTCAGGGAGTTCCTCAGAAGCCAACAGAGCATCAAGCATGCCAAAATAAACCTGAAAATGGTCATTGAAGCAAAATTAAGTTTACAAAACTCACTGTTGTTGGCAGATGATGAATAAAGTCTTCCTCAAAAGGTTACAGGAAGCTGATAATATGCTTCATGTTTGGCATATTGTTCTAATATTAAAGTTAAAACATAAATACGTAATGAAATCTCCACTATCTTTGGTCAGTTTTAAGTGCTTCCGCCTAGAACGAGTATGTATTTTCTGACGAATAATAATTGTCGTTCCCATCGGATTAATTTTTTAAACAATTGGAAATGAATTATGGAAACAACAACTGATCATAAAGATGGGTTGCTTATGTTTTACAAATGTTCGTTATTCAACATTTTAACATCATGTTTTACTTATGGCTTCTGTTAATTCAATTTTGAAGTCCTTGTACTAGTGTACTCAGTTGAGTCAATATCCCATGTAGAGTGTAATGTGATTATTATCTGCCCATTATAGAACATCCATCAAGTCAAATTCTCATCGAGGAATTGCTACTATCCAAATACTTTTGATGCTCATGGTGAGAATTTCAGCTACTTGAACGGATAAAGATGACTGAATAAAGATTTGAATGCGGAGTAAAGGGGAAGAAAGTACAGCATCATATTGATGCTGCCCAAAAGAACCATGACATAAAAGAATTATGAAGTTTTATATGAAAGAGGGTGTATCTCTTACTGCCATGTCTCCCAAAGATTTGCGACAAATTGGACAGGTGTAGTGACTACAAGTATATGCCTGAAAAGAGGGGACAAATCTAGAATTTATCATGTCTATCCACAATTGCATTCCAGGATCTGAAAAAGGAAAGAATCAAAAGATGACAATGACCTGAAAGCAAGTGGAATGCATGAAATGGCCACAAGGAAGAGCTCTGACAGATGTACTAGATGTGAACAAAAAATCACAGCAGATGGGGCAGTTTGTTTCTAAGCTTTTTTCCTGGCACTGGTGGTCAACTAATTGCATTGACAAGCAACAATTACATTGCATGCAATGGAAGGAATCAACACCGAGTCCTTTCCCCAGACGGCATATATTGCAGAAAGGGCAATGGTAAACTGACCTGCAAAAAATCATATTTTTAGTAGTATCGCAGACGATGCAAGACCATTAACAAAGAACTGAACTCAGTTTCTGAAATTCTTATAGAATTCAGGATGAATATAGGAGGACTTTAACCCAATTTAACAAAAAGAAGAACAAATTCTTCTATTGTCAGTTTGGGGTTCTGTAAAACATGAGACTTGGTAAATTTGCAAATAATAAAACGCAGATTTGCAACAACATATACAAAACATAGAAACAAGCAACATGATGAAGTTGTTCTGTGGAGATCCTTCCTGAGGTGAATCAACCCTTTTACTTTTGAGGTTGCTTTAAGTTCACCACCAAAAAAAAAAAACAAAAGAGTCAATCCTCTTACTGTTAAAGTTACTGGGTCCTACCCCTGGACAATTTAAGGGAAGAGAAGAGAGAAAGGTAGTATAGAAATCAAATAAACACCTTTCATCATCAAAAAACTTGCAAATACTACAGTAGTACTTTGCCATTGACAGACCACCACAAGAAGGAGTTGCACAAACTGGTCCAATTGGCTGCAATTGCAGGCAGCACATGCACATCATCTCAGTTGTAGCCTTCCTGCAAGCACATTACTATATAGTTTACATATGCTAGAAAACTAGGTCAAAAAGAGAAAATGAGTGTGCGCAGATGCGCGCGTGCAAAATTACCTATCCATGGAATGGTCACTGACTTTGTCATGGCAAAACCTGCAGGAGAATAGCTTTCCACAGCAAGCAGCAAGGAGTTTACAATTTCTTCTGTAATGCTCACAACCAAAGATTTTGTTCTCTGGATCATGAAAGGAAGGTGATCTTTCAAGTAAATCTCCATTTCCAAATTCATCTGTTGTTGCTTTAGATGACTTCTGCTGAGAAGCTATCCAGCGACTAAGATAGCCAAACAATGCATTAAAACAGCGAAATGGAACTTAGAGGTTCATAAAATATTAAAGAAACGGACCTAGTCAATAGATTTTGAATGAGATAGGATTTCCTTCTTGGATCAAGAGTTGAATCTCGAGAAACTTTTCTAATTTCTGACTCCAGTTCATTCTGGTTCATCCTGAATATATCTTTCCACCCGGGCCTGAAAGCTTGAAGATTCTGATCCAAATTGTCAAAGGCATCAGCACCTAAATTATTAAAAGCAGAAGACATTACAAAAAATTCAAACATATAGCAACATTTAAGTTTGATCTTGAAAACAAATACAACAGGGGATTCACTGTAGAGATCACAAATGCTGGAAATAGTAGCTAACCTAGTGAAACACGGTCACTAGATGTGGACGCGTTTGAAATTGAAGTGGGCCCTTCCCACCATTCATTAAGCCACTCTTTGAACATGGTATTTTTGGTAGCCTGCTTCCATGTGTCCATCATTTTGTTTTGCTCCTCTTGTGAGAGAGCAGAAGTTACCCATGGCAGCATTGATTGAAGAACCTCTGCCCCAGTAGTACCAATTATACGACCAACAATTTTATCCTGTTCTTCCACAGAAAAATGAACGTCAAATAGTGGCCATAATTCAAGTTCCTCACGAAAGATATGTTGATCTAGCGTTACTCTGATAGACTTGCACATGCCCTGAATCTTTGTAACTAGCTCATTGTATTTTTGTATGGTATCAGAGCAACCAGAATAATCAGAGTAGAAGCTGGTAATATGGTCAGATGAATTCTTATTATTCAAGGATTCATGTAATTGAGTTAGCTCTGAGAGTCCAAATGAAATATCTACAAATAACTTCTCTTCCTGCTTATGGTCCAAAGTGTAGGAGTGGCTCACATTATGAAGAGTTTCTTTTGATTCTAATGCTGGAAATACTATATCATCCTCAGCATTGCTATGAGCTCTGTACAAACCCCACAACAAGCGAAATCTACCGGTGAACCTTCTCAGGAAATTTTCATCACAGTCAAATAATTTTCCAGATTCGACATCTATATGCTCCAAGTCTTTACAAATGGCTTTATGAAATTTAAATATGTTATCAATGGGTCGCGTTTTGAACCCATTGTCAGCAGAGACTATATCTGTTTCCCAGACAAATAGACTAGAGTTCAGGGAAGGCACAGAACCATTAGACAAGGATCGCAGAGATTTTGCAGGGACAAATGAATTCGCGCCCAGATGACTTGCATTTACCCCTAATCCAGGGACACAGCAAATCTGATTATCAGGTGACGTAAAAGATTCTTTAGTTCCAGCGTGGGAAGACACATCATTATCCCTCAGTTCTAGCTTTCCATATTTGACTGGTCCACTACTTCCACGTGAATCATCTTGCTGAATGGATGAGTATTTATTCTCGGGACTGAATGAAGGTGCACAGAGGCAGAATGATGGGCTATTATTTTCTACATCCGATAGTTTCCTTGCAGAACACAAACCTGTTTTACTTGAAAAGGAACCATCGTTCCTGGATTTTGTCTTGCATGCCCAACCAGAAAACAGTGTAATTAATGCGTAATCTGTTGTTGGGGCTGCACTAGATAACTCTGAAAGTTAGAAGCAGAACAGAGACTTAAACATATTATTTGAGGATGGGAAAACACTACACCTGCCATATACATATTCAGTAGAAATAACTTCGCTTCTTCTTCACTGAGAAATCCGACCAGCCACGGTATTACAGATTCGATCAATTTCAAAGGCATTAAGCGCAAACTTTCATAAAGTAATTCTCGTTGTCGTTGGGGGCTAAAATGTTTCCGTGCAAGCGGTAGAACCTATCAGCATGAGATGTTGTTAGATAGATCATAATGACAGCAAGATGTGCCCAATCACAATACTAATAATGCCTTGATGCTGAATTGAAACACATATAAAGTTCTGGCGAACCATCTTGGTTCTTTAGAGTTTAGACAGAAAGACATCGAAGCATAGAGAACGTCTGGCTGATTTAGACCCCATTCGAAATAGCAGGCAGAATTGTTGGTCACTTTTAAAAGAGAGATGAGCTCACCTGGGCTTCCTCATTGTCAAAGTGCTTCAGTATGGTGGCCTTTATTTGTTCAGTGTGAGACCTCAACTTCATGTAATCCTCAGTAGATGGAGAGTTGGCTTCAGCATTCTGAATTCCTTCCATCAGGGATCTAAGCTTGCCAAACTGAAGTTCCTCATCGGCATGTTCGTCAAGAAAAGAAAGCTCTGCATCTATAGCAGGGAATATAACTTTGTCCTCAGCAATGCTGCAGCCAAGAAAATAAGCTCACATATTACGTCGGCACTGCAGAGGATCTAACGGGGAAAAAAAAAAGATATATGATATAATATTGTGTTTCATCATTATCTTTCTCTCAGTGCATTTTTGTCTTTTCCATCTTCTTTTTCTTGTTTCTTTTCGCCTTTTTTTTTTTTTTTGGGTAACAAGAGCCCAAGTGCAAGACTGGCCTTTCTTTCGAAGACAGGAAATTTACCAAAGTGTGCTAGGGAGGGAAAAGAAATCCCTGAAATCGCATATTATTTACACACTGAATCATCCGAAACATGTAATAGAGGTGGGACGGGGGTATGACTTCTATGACTTATGTGACTCACCCTCCTTGTATGCAGTCCGAAAGATTGTTAATACAATGCAAAAGGCTGCCAAACTATGAACTTTCTTACGATAGAAATTATACTAAAGAGGATAAAGATCACACCTATGAAAGATGCAGACTTCAGTAATAAAGTGCAACCTCCCATTAAACGCAGACAAATCAGAAAATTTTCCGGAAAGCTGTATCTTCCTAACAGCCTCAGTTAAATCAATCAACTCTTGTTTTATGGCCTTATGCCATAGTAATATTTCATCTATAGGGCATGATGAATGAGAGGTGGTATGATCAACCCTTAGCTCCATCCATTTCCTTTTTCCAGTTTTGGAAGTTTCACAGACACAATACACCTTTTCAGAACAACTGGTTAAGTCATGCATCCCAACATTCTCACAGTGAGCCTTGGTATCATTTATGCAGCTTCTACATTTAATCTTCACCCCTTCCATCCATCCAAAGACAACCTTGACAATCCGAAAATTCAAGTTGAAACAATATTCAGATTCAATCATTAAGCAACAGCATCCAATCAAATAACTTACCTGTTGAAGAAGCTTCTCTTCAGGAATTACTGAGCACAAGCACTTAAGCATATCCTGATGTTCATCAGATGATACATACAAGGCAAGCCAGGGAAGAAATTCTGCCATCATTTTAACTGGTAAGCTGCAAAGAAATTGCCACACCAGTGACGCCTGCTCTTTAAATGAAAAGTTCTCAATAACCAAGGGGAAGACCTGTCCAATGCAACGACTGGATATTGGATTTTGTAGAAGTCGGTATCAAAAAATCTACATCGATGATTGGTGGGGAAAAAAGTTACAGCCCCAGTATGCAAAGCAATTGTCTAACAGGAAATAATGTATAACATAAATATCAAAGATATTCACATATATCATATCTGGAAAGGCATACTGTCCATAACATCCCATATATCATATACCATAAATATGGGTTAGTTTGTCACATAACTAAAATTTCTCTATTCAACTGCTGAAGCAAAAATGGTTCATCAAAAGAAAAGAACTGTTTCGACAAAAGATTGTTCAATTGGTTAAACTTTACTATGTGTGGCTATATTCAAGCAAAACAAACACTTTAATTGAAGGCAGTGAGACAGCAAAAGGTCAGTTCAAGACATTATGCAAAGAATATCCTTGGATGTTGAGTATCACATTCAAGTTTACCCATTAAATCTAAAAGTCTGGTAAATCAGTGATACCGGTAGAATCATCATATATTTACCTGCTCCTCTTCCTTAAACATATGCTGGCTAATTGATGTTCGAAGGGCACCAGTACAAGAAGCTAATTCTCTACGGCAGCCCTCTTCCTCTAGCAAATTTGAATTTAACAGCCTGAACAATTGGTCAAAAAGAAGACTCTCTCCCTCATGCTCCAAGAAGTACGTCCGCGCAACATTCTTTACACGTATATCTAATGCAGGGAATATGACCTGTGAATTCAAAGTAAACACGATAGCAAATTGGATGAATCCCATGTAATTATACTTTTAAAAATAAAGAATGTCAGATTTAAGAAAGTCAAGACATACTAATGTAATTCTTAGCCATATTTTGGATCTAAAGAACCAGTGATCACATCAAAATGACGTCCCCCCCCCCCCAAAAAAAAAAAAAATTACCATTAGCATGCAAGTGGAGTTTATAGAGACCTCATTTTAAGCGTTCAACCTTGTAATTATCCGATATCCAATTAAAAAAACTCTCCAGAGCATCCTTATCATTTTGTCTGCTTCTTTTCCTTTAAAATTGCACTGCATTTGAAATGCTAGCACTGAGATTAACATCAAGGAGTATTCAGGTCTTTCCTTCTCGGTTGTTCGATTCAAAAGTTTCACCATTTCGATCTGTATTCAATAATATTGCCTCCCATACAGATGATATTACCAAAAGCTGATTTAACATGTACAGGAAGATGACTGAAAAACGCTTCAAGGTGAAGATAGGTCCTAATAACATTACTCATAGGAAGTTGGAAATATAAAAAAATTTTGGTGCGCGTTCACATATAAAAAGATTTAAATGAAACAGAGAAGCAATCCATCAGACTCTTTCAGAAAGCTAACTTTCGGTGCTTAGTATGAGTGTTATATGGTTTACACTGGCATTGTGATAATCATGATATCATAACTCACAAGACATAAGCAAGTTATCAACAGTCCAATCCGATGGCTAAAACTCTTTCACGAGCAAAAGAAAGAGAGTAAGGAGGAAAAATAGAAGAAGAAGAACTTTACCAAACAAAGAAGATGAAGATAAGTCTTAAAGTAGACAACTCCTCAAAAAGTAAAATATAAAGTAAATACATGATCATTCAATGGTAGATAACTCATAATATATTTTTTAACCAGAATCATCAGTCCCAGTCTGGAAAAGGAAAAAGAAGAATCCTATCAACTTCACTAACTAACGCACCTCATCCTCCGCATTGCAATGATGCTGATAGATGGTACGAAGAAAGTGACAGCGGTCGAACAAGGGTTTGATGTCAGAGGCAGCAGCTTGCTGGTTAGTGGCAAAATCCAAGGCGGCTCGATGGAGGCCATCGAGCGCAGAGCGAATAGCTTTATGGAAGAAAGAGAATATCAGAATCGGTGATTTCAGAGGCGATTTCTTTAGGCCAGTCATGGAAGATGAGGATGAGGAATCAACCGCGTTCACAGTGCCATTTATTACAGCCAGAGCTCCGTCTGGCATCGCCATTACAGAGAGAGAACCATGGGAGAATATAATTGACTTAAGATTCAGGCATCCAAAACATCAAAATCTTTCCGATGATTCATTGAAACTGTTTCGGCGTCTCTATAATCACCTCTCTCTCTCCCTCGCTGTGCTCTTTTTCTCTCCAACTTTACTGTGAGCTTTTCCGTCGCTGTGAGGACAGAAGAGCGTGCAGAATAGCACGAGTGAGTGGCTTCGTTGTCTGGTCGTCGATAAAAGAAGAGAGCGAACATTATATCGTTGGCTCACGTGGCACCACTCCTCCACGTGAACCAATTATCACTTTCTTTCTCCTTCCGAGAAAAAGCCAAATGCTATTAGATTTATAACTCTTCACTCGAGACAGATTTTTTCTGATATATTACCTACCAAATAATAATAATAATAATTTATGGTTGTTATTTATTTTTCTCTTATTTTTTTAATAAATATCATTCTTTGTGTGAGTTACTCGTTTTTCTTAAAACAATGTGTAATGCGCAGTACTCCCATCACTTTAGAATATAAATTTAATTTACTTAATTAGTACCCACAGGTTGAAAAAGGAAATACTAGTAAAAAGTAACCAAACCCTTTCCGAACCAAAAATTATATCAATATAAAAATTTGTGGGTATTTATATTAGCTTTTTATGAGTAATTTTACCACATATGAAAAAAAAATGATACGAGGAAGTAAAAAAAAAAAAGTATATGATATGAGAGTTATCTCAATTTATGTGAAAATACTTAAAATTGTTTATAGAGAATTACAAACCAAATTAAAAAGAAAATTAATTATTTTCTTAGTCTCATTTACAGAAGAAATTTCGTATTATCAAGGGCAAATGATAAACTCCTCCCAGCTAAATTGGTGCATATGCAAGGGTTGAATTAAAATCCCAACCATTTGTTGAGCTGACAAGAGTTATGTATTCATACTAACTGGAGTTGGCAAGTTATTCTCCTTTTTGTTTTGGCACGTATAAAATTCTTCCTTTAAACTAATCAGTTCCAAAAGAAAAATTGTTTCCAGTTTCTTTTGATAAATTAGTTGGATTAGCTTTTTAAAATAATCACTTTAAGTGCTATTTCATTTAATTATTTTAATAAGTTACATTATTTACAAAACTTAAATAATATTGTTAGACATTGGATCCAAGTCCGCTCTTGATGAGTTGGGCTACTTGATCCAAGAGAAGAAAATCTCTCTAATCAAGAAAATCAATCATAAACCAGAAACAATTAATAATTGATTAGGGAATATCTAATCAAGGATTATGTAATTGATTGATTGGAGAAAAATCAATTAAACATTAAGTGTCGATTGTGAAATCAAAATATTATCTCACAATAAATGAAAAAGATTGTACCTTCCTGAAATAAGAGTCACTCTGACCTTATAAATAGGAAATGCCTCCATCCATTCTCTTCACTCATATAGTTGAGTTTTCTAGTATTCTTTTCTCCTCTCTCTGGTGCATCTAGTGCATCTGTTGTGCAAATCTTATCAAAACTCTAGTAGTCTAGCATTATGACCTAAACCGGCCCAGTATGTTTCCTTCAAATATAATTCCTTATTATTGCATGAACAAATTACTCCAATACGATGGACCAAACAAATTTTGGCTACATAACCTTTAAGTCATTATAGGAATAGTTTATCGTATAGTCTCTCCAACTCCATTTTTAAGAAATTGTTATACTCTTCTTTTGTCCCAAATATAAGAAACTTAGGAGAAATGATTGTGTAATTAATGCAATTTTCTTATTTTACCAATCATTTAATTGTCATTAATTAATTAAGGTGTGATTCCACTAGGAGCATTTAAAAAAACAAAGCTTGACATATTCAAAATATCTAATTAACAACACTAATTTTTCCTCAATATTGAAAAAATTGTTTATTTCTTACAGTTGATCTTGGATACTTTTGTAGCAGTATTTATATTCCATCTGCTCATAGCTAAGAAAAGGTTACAAGTTTCCTGTTTTGGTATCAGAACAATTAAAAAAAACAACACACACACACACAGTTTTTAGCAATTTTTAGGATTTGTGAAGTAAATAGTACGCATTTTTCTACTGAACTTCTCCCGTTCTCCGGCATAATATTGCCGGTTAAGCATACTGTTATATTATTGATGATTTCGAAGTTGGATCTTGTTATGCCACATTATTTCTCTCTAACCGGTGAGGCATCTTTGCATTAATTAATGGACAATTTCCTTTTTTGGGGGAAAAAAACTATTCCCAAGAATGTGGTGATTTTGGCCCCACAAGAAAAATAAAGAATATGAGTGATTTTCTTCTACTTGGTTTAAAAATGAGTACAAGTTTTCAGGAAATTAAAATTCCAATTTCCAACCTCATCTGAGGAATTTGAAAAGTAATTTCCGAGCTGGCCTAAAAAAAAAAGTAACTTCTCAAATAAAATCTTAGCAAGTCAAGCTTTCCAAAGGTTTTAATATTATGCCTAATGTTCTAATGACCAAATTTAGGTCGAATTCCTAAAAGCCATTATCTCTACTGTTCCAATGGGACTTGTGGTTAAATGTTGATACAAAAAATAATATACAAAATGTCAGAATTTAATTAGAATAATAGACTTAATAATTTTTAAAAACTTGACACAAGTTTTGTTCTTCTAAATACTTAAACTAGCTAGCTACCTAAACCTAAAACAAGGATATCTGCATCTTTAGCATAACAAAGTATTATACTACCTCCGGTCCTAATTATAAGACTCAATTAACTAATTTGGGAGATTAAGAAACTTGGTTAAGTTAGTTATTTGTAATAAATAGATATTGTTTTTTATAAAATATTCTTGCTAATTAAGTTTGTTATCTATAACTACTATTATTAGAAGGATTATCATGGAAAAAAGTGGATAAATACGAAAGACAAAGTTGATTGTGGTCTTATATTTAGGACCAAAATAAAAGTTAAATAGGGTCTTATAATAAGGATCGGAGACGTATTTATTTTTAATAATAACCTCCACTTCTTAGAAATAAAAAATCAAAGAAGCATTTTTTTTTTCCAGAAAGCACGAGTATCTGAACCAAGTGACCGATTAAAGTTTTTTCTCTGCTTGATTGCACTCATATATCGAAGGCAGAAAATAGATGTTTAATCATGTTCTCTTAAACATTTTATTAATTTTTTTGTGCCAGGTTCTCTTAAATATTTTATGTCAACGAGGACACAGTAATAACATGATAGGATAATAGTATGATGTGATATTTAATGTCCTGTACATTTAAATATATAATATAATGTATGTGAAAAAAATAATATTATCTGAGAATAATAGTCATAGAAAACTTAACTTTTTAATTTTT